>NC_058101.1:129215151-129518181 GCF_020171115.1 Neogale vison
GACAATTTTTATTAAATGAATGTTACATGTTTTATTTCATGAATTTTGTGCAGCCATGAGTACCAGAGTTTGCTCTGAAATTCTAGAGGGGTGCCTCTTGAATAGTAGGTCCCCAACAAATATCTGTAAAGAAATGAGTTCTCAAGCAATCAGTAGGAGTCCAGGATAGAGCATGATGATGCTGGTTCTGCATGGGCTTTGGATTTTCAGGGTGAAGGGGTGTGGAGTGCCTACTGGTGTTAGAATTGCCCTATCCCAGTGCAAAAAGTGCCCCAGTTGAACACTGGAGGCTTCCCAGCTGATATCCTGCTATAAGCAAATACCTTTGATGGAAGGACTTAATGAAATTGGCTAGTACTTTTTTTACCTCGGGCTAAATGAATTTTTTATAACCTTTCCTAAGCGTAGTATTATTTAGCAGGGAATGGATGTGAATGAGGGTGAGGAAGTGAAGAAAGCTTGAAGATTGGATGGATAGGACACCAAAGGAAAGGCTGGTAGTCAAAAGACAAACTTCTTACTTTCCCTGTGGGCATAGAGCTGGTCATAACACAACTCAAACATTACCTAGTTACTAGATCAATATTTCCAACTGAGAAACCAATTTGTCATCTAAAAACCAACTGGATACATTAAAACATATTCATTTCTATTCAAGAAGGCTCGGGATTTTTGTGGTTTCTGTTTGGTAAATTGGTTGGTTTTACCAGCTAGAACTCAACCATATATTTAATGCACGATTTTTGGAATACTGAATTTCATTTTAGGTTTTACTTTGAGTTGATGTTCTATATAAGTAAATGCATAAAAAGTGCCCGATTTTTATTTCTATAGCTATATCTATCTACATATACCTTAAAAAATTGGGATATCATTGTAAATTCAGATTTGGAATCTACTGTTTTTTCTCACTAAGTATACTATGAGCATATACTCATGTTACTCAATAATCTTGAAAATCTGGGGTGCCTGGATAGATCAGTTGGTTGAAGGGCTAACTCTTGTGAGACTAAGCCCCTGAGTGGGTATCCACGCTCAGTAGGAAGTCTGCTTAAGAATCTCTCTCTCCTGGGTGGCTCAGTGGGTTAAGCCGCTGCCTTCGGCTCAGGTCATGATCTCAGGGTCCTGGGATCGAGTCCCATGTCGGGTTCTCTGCTCAGCGGGGAGCCTGCTTCTCTCTCTCTCTCTCTCTGCCTGCCTCTCCACCTACTTGTGATCTCTCTCTGTCAAATAAATAAATAAAAATCTTTAAAAAAAAAAAAAAAAGAATCTCTCTCTCCCTCTGCCCCTCCCGCTTTCTCTCTAAATAAATAAAATATTTAAAAAAATAATCTTGAAAATTTGAGCTTAATAACCTCAAAGTATCTATTCTATTGCTTTAGCAAAACTTATTTAATAAATGCTTCATTATTAAATATTTAGATTGCTAATACTTAAAAAATATTTTATTTTTAAGTAATCTCTACACCCACTGTGGGGCTCAAACTCATAATCCTGATATCAAGAGTCACATGTTCCATCAGCCGAGTCAGCCAGGTGCCTCACTACTTTTTTATTACTATGAACAGTGCTGTAAATAACTCTTGATTCTTTACTTATAATCAATTTCTGGAATGCAATGATGAGTCAAGGAAGGCCTGAAATTGAAGATGTATAGAATGTTGGAATCTTGATTTTTCCCATCTTCTTCAGTCCCTTTTTGGACTCCACACTTAGTCATTTAATGCACCTGGCTTATATGAGTGTTCTTGAAAAATTGTTTTCCCCTAATTGAAGAAGGAAAAAAAGTTTTCAAGTCAAACAGAAGGAAGGATAATCTAAATCTGTCAATTCACCATCCACCTGTATGTGTGTGTCTGTGCTTGTGTTTTGTTTTGGGACCTGAGAAGTAGGAGGTTTGATCAAATATGAGCTTGGCCAACATGAAGGGACTCAAGACGAGGACAGGGAAGTTAAGAATGGTATTCGGTGGGGGCACCTGGGTGGCTCAGTGGGTTAAGCCGCTGCCTTCAGCTCAGGTCATGATCTCAGGGTCCTGGGATCAAGTCCCGCATCGGGCTCTCTGCTCAGCAGGGAGCCTGCTTCCTTCTCTCTCTGCCTGCCTCTCCATCTACTTGTGATTTCTCTCTGTCAAATAAATAAATAAAATCCTTAAAAAAAAAAAATAATGGTATTCGGTGACAAGCTGGAAGTGCTGAAACATTATCCTCAAATAAATACTGTGCAAGTTTAGTCAAACGTTTTCTTTCTTTCTTTCTTTTTAAGATTTATTTATTTATTTTAGAGAGAGAGAGAGCATGTGTGTGGGCAGGGGAGGGGCAGGCGGAGAGGGAGAGAATCTCAAGCAGCTCCCCATTGAATGTGGAGCTCCCCCCACCTCAGGGGCTCCATCTCAGGTTCCTCAGATCATGACCTGAGCTAAAAATCAAGAGTTATCCCCTCAACCGACTGGCCCACCCAGATACCCCTAGTCAAACGTTTTCAACTGCAGTTTCATAAAAGTATTAATCGGATCATAATCAGAAAATAGTGTTCCAGAACAATTCTGGCTGTAAAAATTGGTAGATAAATAATAAATTCAACAGACTGAGCGCTTGCTCTCTATGAAATTAAATTTCTGGATCTCCTTGCCCTGTCACCCCCTTCATTTGTCTTAGTACCTGACAGCATAATCAGAGCTGAATTTCTCAGCTTTTGGTATTTTTTAAAAGATTTTTATTTAATATTTGACAGAGACAGAGAGATCACAAGTAGGTAGAAAGACAGGCAGAGAGAGAGGGGAAGCGTGCTCCCCACAGAGCAGAGAGCCCGATGTGGGATTTGATCCCAGGACCCTGAGATCATGACCTGAGCTGAAGGCAAAGGCTTAACCTACTGAGCCAGCCAGGCGCCCCACAGCTTTTGGTATTTTGAGTTACATTTACATTTGTATTTAAATGTACTTTTTTGGTGTTTATTAAATCATCTGGGAGCTATACTCAAAATGGTGCAATTTTCTCCTTTAAATTGTGTGCTTAACTCTTGTCAATGTTAATACATATTAAGTGTGTACATCAAAGTAGAACTATGAATAGGCTCTGCTTTGGGAGAAAAAAAAGCTATAGATTTCTCAGACACTGTCAGAAATTGCCTTATTTCTTTCATATTTCATTAATTCAGTTGAATCCCTCCTGTGTCCCAAGTATAAATTATTGTGTAATTTTTGAAGTTAAAAATGCTATGTTCTACTAGAAATCATCTTTTCTGAAGATTCATTAGACTTTGTTTAAAATTATAGCTTTGAGGTGCAGACATATTTTGAAAACATGTCACTTTACCCTACTCATCATCCTTCTCAATTCTGGAAAAACTATGAAAACTAGGACAAGTTGATTTTAATTAATATTCTCATAAATCTCTCTAGAGTGCATTACAATTTCCATTACTTTTAAAGTGCTTCTGGAACCACAGGGGATAACATTCCCCTGTTAAACTATGTAGTTACAAGTAAGCGCAGTAAATGTTAGTATAGTATTTTGATTTAAGAAAATGGTTGCAGGGACACCTGGGTGGTTCAGTGGGTTAAGCATCTGCCTTTGGATCAGGTCATGATCCTGGAGTCCTGGGGTCCAGCCCTGCAGCCTTTCCCCTATTCAGCTGTCTCCCTACTCAGAGTCTTCTCCCTTTCCCTCTGCTCCTCCCCCTGCCCTCTTGCTCTCTCTCTTGTTCACTCTCTTCCTCAAATAAAATAAATAAAATCTTAAAAAAATGAAAAGAAAGGAAAAGAAAATGGTTGCAGTTACTTAAAGTTGCTTGGTAGAAAAACAAGGACTAGGTTCTGGTCCATGTACAGATTTTTGAATTAGTTAGTTGTCTACAAACTTGAAAATGCAAATGAGTTTGTGTCTAAGTGTTATGCTTAGAGGAGAGGTACAATTACAAACGTTTAGTGGACTATTTCTACAGACCATAGAGCATCATTTAGATTGGATATACTATGTAGGGCAAAACTATCAAATGGATTTTGTGTTACAAAGCTTTTTCATAGAAACCAGAACAATGTTTGACACCTGAGTATTAAACAGGGTTGAGATCACCCTGTATAGAGTAGGACACAATCTACCACCATCCTGTTATGTAAGATATTATATTTAGTTTAAAAAAAAAAAACTACATTTTAACTTTTTTGGCTGATATCATCCTCACATTGTGGTCCTGGAAGAAGAAAAGATGACTCACATCACATTTACAGCACACAGTTTCTCCTGGTTAGGTGTCCCCAAATCACGCTGGCCTGTCTTTCTAGAGGCCCCTATTACAGCCAACCAGGCCTGGACATAGACCCTTAGAAATTTTCAGTGTTTAAAAAAAAAAAAAAAGAAAGAAAGAAAGAAAGGAAAAGACACAAACAAATAAAAAAAAAGATGGTGCCTCATCCCACATAAAATTATAAATTTAAAAAATACTAATATGTAAGATAAAGTCCAACAAATTCTGATTTTCTTTTTTTAAAATTTTATTTATTTATTTGACAGACAGAGAGATCACAAGTAGACAGAGAGGCAGGCAGAGAGAGAGGGGGAAGCAGGCTCCTTGCTGAGCAGAGAGCCCCATGTGGGGCTTGATCCCAGGACCCTGAGATCAGGACCTGGGCTGAAGGCAGAGGCTTAACCCACTGAGCCACTGGGGCGCCCCACTTTTTTTTTTTAAATCCTTTAAAAAAATTTACTTATTTATTTGAATATATATTCATATATATACATATATATTCTATATATACATATATAGAGAGAGATCACAAGTAGGCAGAAAGGCAGAGCGAGAGAGAGGAGGAAGCAGGCTCCCTGCAGAGCAGAGTCTGATTCGGGACTCGATCCCAGGACCCTGAGATCATGACCTGAGCTGAAGGCAGAGGCTTAACCCACTGAGCCACCCAGGTGCCCTCTGATTTTCTTTTTAATGAGCATTTGGATGCTTTTTCCTTTCCTCCTTTTTTCCTTCTTTCCTTTCTTTACTTGAATCTTTTAAAAATATTTTTTAACTTTTTGTTTTCTTAAAGATTTTATTTATTTATTTGAGACACAGAGAGAGAGAGAGGACAGAGGGAGAGGGAGAAGCAAACTCCCACTGAGCAGGGAGCCCGATGCAGGGCTCGATCCCAATACACTGAGATCATGACCTGAGCCAAAGGCAGTTGCTTAACTGACTGAGCTAACCAGGTGCCCCCCAAATCTTTTTTTCCAAATGTCCCTGCTGTGCTGGTGCCCTAAATATGTGTTTAGTCTGCCTGTCTGGTTATTCAGCACTCTCTATGTCTAAGGCTTGGAGTCCCTCTGAACCATCTCTAGCATGAATCCCAATATGGTAACAAGTCTAATTTCTCTGCTCACTTAGTTCATGAAGACGAGGCCACTGGTACTCCTTTTTCTATCCTCCAAAAGTGAAAAGAAAGCAAATAAACTTGATTTATTTTAATATGATTCCCAAATGGAATCATAAACAAAAACAAAAGATATTTTAGGGACAGCTGAGTGACTTTGAAAGTAGACTGAATTTTAGATATTATTGAATTGAATTGCTTTGGAATTCTACTGGCATTGTGATTATATAGGATATTTCTTGTCAGTAGGAAGTACATGCTAACATATTTAGGGATTTAGTGACATGATGTTTGTAACTTGCAAATGGCTCAGAAAAAATTATAAAAATGTGTATGATATACATGTACATATATAGATACAGAGAGAGAATGCAAATATGGCAAAAATGTGGTATAATATGTACTATATTTCCAACTTTTCTATTAAAGGGAAAAACCATATAATCACTAAAACTAGAATGCCATGTATTGAAAGAAACAGTTGATATTATATGAAGCTGTAAGATACTTGGGAAACTATAGCTTTGATTTATTAGTTTCATCAAAGAAATCTATATTTTTAAAGATCATTGTAGCCTTATATTCTAAATAAATGAATTTAGGTGCGCGTGCACACACACATGCATACAAAGACCTCAGTTCAATCAACCCTAGAAGTTACTGGCCAAATGCCAATTGCTTTCAGAGGGAGTCTAGCCCTTTGAAAGCCAACTAACTGGTTTCTTTTGATGAATTTCTCCTACAACATCAGCTTTTCAGCAACTCAGAACCTGTTAGGAATCAATAAAACAATAGTTTTTTTTCTTAATTTTTTATTATTTATTTATTTATATGACAGACAGAGATCACAAGTAGGCAGAAAGGCAGGCAGAGAGAGAGGGGGAAGCAGGCTCCTTGATGAGCAGAGAGACCCATGCGGGGCTTGATCCCAGGACCCTGAGATCAGGACCTGGGCTGAAGGCAGAGGATTAACCCACTGAGCCACCTAGGCGTCCTAATAAAGTAATAGTTCTTATACTTTCCTAATCAATATATTTTCTTCCTTTAATCATCCAATCAGTAAAAATTTAGTGACTGTCTCCTCTGTACCAGAGCTAGTGTTAGCTTGGAACGTACACAAATAAAAATACATGGGCCCTGTCCTCCAGGAGTCCAGAGTCAACTGGAGAGGCAGACATTTGGCACATGATTAAAGAATAATGCAAAAAGCATTATAATAAGGTATGTATAAGCGGCTATGGGAGCATGGAATAAGAAGCCTAACTGACCTGGAAGGGGAGGGAGGAGATGAGGAATCAGAGAAAAATGTTACGATGATAAGTGATAACAGTAACAACAACAATAATAATAATAGTGGTCATATACCACGCAAGTTCCAAATATAACAACTATACTTATGAAGGCATGGGGAGGGTGGATGGTTGGCAGAACCCAGTACAAATTACTAGCAGAGAAGGTGTCTGGATATATCAATACATATCTTAAGTAAAAAATGTTAACAAGTCTACCCAGCTAGAACATTTTTGCCATTGCCGCAGACTCCCTTCCCAGGTGTTTCCCATATGTTATCCAGATAATATTGCCTCCATTTTAAACAAAGCCCAAGGCTCACAGCAGGAGGTATGTGAGTTGCCTCTGGACAAGCAGCTGGTATGCGGCAAGAGGGAATCTAGGTTAGAACTCAGGTGTCTCGGTCTCTTGCTCCATCACCTGCCCACAGACCTTTATTTAAGACTGTCTGAAAGGAGGAGTAGGAGTTTCACAGGTGAATCTTGGAAAGAAGAGAGTTCTAGGCAAGAGGTGCTTGTACATGGCATTAAGGACTTAGATTAGCAAATCCTCAGAGGCTCAGTTGTTAGGCTCCACTAGGGCAGAAGTTCTGTGGGTAGCAAGGGGTGGGAGAGACAACTAGGCAGGGCACCTGGGCCAGAACACTCAGGGCTCTTGAATATTGTACAACTCACCTTGTACTTCACGGAGTGAGTTGGAAAGCCACTCTAGCTTTGGAATTACATGACAGATTTGACTTTTCAAAAGATCACGCTGTGCAAAGGACAGTTTCTAACAGGAGGGGAGCCAGCCAGGGGTAAGGGCTAGGCACTGGCTAGGTGCCACTATGGGGTGGAGCCTACACTTTGACTGGAGACACTGGGCTAGGTAAAGAGGTCTTATCCTTTGTCTGGATTCTCTCCACAACTTATGGCCCTTCTTTCAGCAAGACCAAATGTAACATCTTTTCATCAGAATCATAAAAACTATCATGTCACCACGTTCTTTTAAAGGATGTTGAAAAGGTACCACTTTTGCAAATGGTGCTTAGGGAAGCGATGGTTCCTTCTGCTACTTCCAGCCATGCTCCTCCTTAAGAGGAATTTTCAGGGGACTGGAGGCGGGAGATGAAGTTTAGGAGAAGTATGCCTGAACTAGGTCAATGGCAGTAGAAGGGCAGGAAGAGTCAGATGTGTGATTCAACATAATTTCATAAGTGATCAAACTCAGAGCTGAAAGTGAGATGGTGGGTCAAAGATAACTCCTGGTCCGTTTGGGTTTTTTTTTAGCCTAGGCAACTTGGTGGTTGGTGGTGTCATTCTCCAGGATATAAGGATATTTGGAAAGATGTTGGAAGAAAGATGCTGAGTTCAGATTTGAACATGCTGATTTTGCTGGATGTCAAACCGTTTCAGCACCATTTGTTGAAAATACTCCTTGCTCCTTTGAATTGCCTTTGTCTCTTTGTCAAAATCAGCTGACTATATTTCTGTGGGTCTATTTCTGTCCTTTCTATTCTCTTTCCATTGGTCAGTGTATCTATTCTTTTGCCAATACCAGACAGTCTTGAATGTGGCTTTATAGTAACCCTTGAAGTTGGGTAATATGAGTCCTTCAACTTTGTTCTTTTTTATCAGAAGTGTTTTACCTTTTCACATGAATTTAGAATCAGACTGTCAACATCTATAAAAAAGTTTGCTGGGATTTTGATTGGGATTGCCCTGATTCAATAAATCAAATTGGGGGCAATCAGCATCTTAATATTGAGTCCCCCAATTTGTGAACTTGGTATGTTTTTCCACTTTAATTAGACATTTTTGATTTCTCATATCAGAGTTTTATAGTTTTCTACATACAGCTCTTGTATGTATCTCATTAGATTTGTCCCTAAGTACTTCATTTGTTTTGGTTGGACATGTTGATTTTAAGGTGTCTGTGTACACCTACGCACAGATGTTCTGTGGGCAAGCCTGGAGATCTGGGGTGTTGTCTAGGTTGGAATTCAGGTTTGGTATAATCATATATTTCTCAAGAAATGTCACGTTTCTCAGGGCCAGAAGATAAAGAAAATAGGGCAGTGGATTAAAAAATCACCTTAATTGTCAACAAATGGTTAATTCTGGGACTTGATAGAAGTTCCAAATTTAAGAACCCCCATGATGAGGACTTAACATATACACTTGGGTACAAGAGAACATATTTGTAGATCCTGGCTCCAGGACCTCATCAAGCCACTGTTCTCCTGATTTGGAAAATATGTGTGGTAATAGTACCTACCTCATAGGGTTGTCGGAAGATTAATTAAAACAGTACATCTAGAGGACACAGAACAGTGCTTGGCACATAGTGAGCACTCAATACTTGTCAACTATTGTTATTAGTGACATAAATGAAATGCCACAAGTCTATTGTGGCATAACACTTCATGGTTCTTAAGAGTCTTAGTATTATTCACATGAGAAAAGATGGGATTCACTCACTGTGCTAACTTTTCTTGCACAAGATATACCCAGGTCTCTTTGCCTCTCTTCCAAAGCTCTTTATTTAGAAACCATGTCTGCTGTAATTTTTTCAATGTCTCCCAAATGAAGTATGGGAGTTGTGGCTGGATGGCACCATGAACTCACAATTTCCTTCTGAAGGGAAGAAAGAAAAGTGGTTAGAATCATATTCTTCCTCCCCATCCCTCCCTACCACCAATGGCTGCTTGGGCTTTCCTTAATTTGTCTCCAGCTCTGTGTGAGTTGGCCCGACCCTGGAGCCAGGGCCCTTGAAAAGAATCCCACTGTAGGTCAAGGACAGAAATCATGCAGGGACAACTGGATGGTCTGGTTAATGCGTGTCACTTTGTTTGATGGAAGGAAGGGGAGAATTGAAGCTCTTTCAGAAAGTCTTTATTTTCTCCAATTTCCATCTTATTGTGTTGAAGAGTCAAATAATGTCTTGGTCAAAAGGGAAGTATTTTCTAATATTGGCAGCTACCAGGAAAGAGATCCACAGCTGAGGGTCTGAAACAGTCACATAGATTACAGATTCTTTAATCAGGCAAAGGAGCTATACAGGTGCTCCTCTGAGATCTCCTGTGCTGTAGTGGAAGAAAGCCAATTGTCCCAGGACCCAGTGCCATTGCTGCTGCTACTATTCATTTTGGAAATCCTGCAGTGCTTTTGTGTTCACAAGTTTTTGTGGTTCCTGATGGAAAGTTGTGTTAGATTGAAGACAGCTTATCTTCAAAATTTTTTTGATCACCATAAAGATAAATGGGGAGGAGGGAGAAGGCTTCAGGTAATTTCGTACAGATTCCACTTGGTTAATCAGATTGTAACCCTGTGTTTAACCTTGGCTCCTGGAGCATTATTCTTTGGCCCCTGGTGGGTCAGGGTAAGGCATAGGTTGATTTGGTTTTAAAATCAGTTAAAAATCTGTGAGTTGCAGGGGCGCCTGGGTGGCTCAGTGGGTTAAGCTGCTGCCTTCGGCTCAGGTCATGATCTCAGGGTCCTGGGATCGAGCCCCGCATCGGGCTCTCTGCTCAGCAGGGAGCCTGCTTCCCTCTCTCTCTCTCTCTGCCTGCCTCTCCATCTACTTGTGATTTCTCTCTGTCAAATAAATAAATAAAATCTTTAAAAAAAAAAATCTGTGAGTTGCAAATATTACAAACATACCACCATAGATACTATCTTTATATGTAACTAAATTGGATCTCTCTGATTTGTTTGATTATATTACACTTTTTTAAAAAAAGATTTTATTTATTTGATAGAGAGAGATTACAAGTAGGCAGAGAGGCAGGCAGAGAGAGAGGGGGAAGCAGGCTCCCCGCTGAGCAGGGAGCCCGATGTGGAGCTCGATCCCAGGACCCTGAGATCATGACCTGAGCCGAAGGCAGAGCCTGAGCCACCCAGGTGCCCCCATGATTTTATTACACTTTTAAAAAAAGATTTAATTAATTTAATTTATTTATTTGAAGAGAGAGAGAGAGCATGAGCTGGGGGGTGAGGGGGAGGGTCAGAAGGAGAAGCAGGCTCCCTGCTGAGCAGGGAGCCCAATGCAGGACTCCATACTAGGACTCCAGGATCATGACCTGAGCTGAGGGCAGTCACTTAACCAACTGAGCCACCCAGGCACCCTAAACTTTTTCTTTCTTTCTTTTTTTTTTTTAAGATTTAGTCTTTTGAGTGCTGTGTGTAGGTTTATGCATATTAACATTTGGAATAATTCTGATACTTTAAAAAATGAAACAATAACACGACTATTAGTAGACTGCAACTATGGTTTTCAAAAGGGACATAAAACCTGGCAATAGATTTAGTATTTATATGAGTAATTTGTTGTTTTTCATTCATTTGATAAAGGCAGAGACGCTGTCAGAGCCAGGTTTGGCACATCTGATGGGCAGCTCCCATTCTGCCCTGTGGAACACTGGAGGCTTTCAGGATGCTGCTAGCTCTTTCCAGCTGGCCGGTACACTCGACATTGAGAAGATGCTGATCACCCACACCTCAGAATCACTGGCCCAGGTGGAAAATTATTTACTTTTGAGGGTTGGGGCTATTTAGAATAATGTAATTAAAGTTTATTTTAGTTCTCTAAGCTCAAAATTCTATCTATAAAGTTAGATAGGTCAGTATATTTTTAACCTAAAATCTTTCTTTCCTAGAGACTTGAAGGGCCATGTTAAGATTCTTTGACTAATGCTATTTCTTTTAGGGAGAAGTGAGAGATGAGAAAGGGTATATGTGCTGCCGAAGCGAGCACGAGAGATGAGAAAGGGTATTTAGTTTGATAAATTCTATTTTGAGTCAATGTCCTATTAATCTGGCAAGGAAAATACTACTAACTACATTTTACAAAGGTAGAAACTCAGGCTCAGGGAGGTTAAATGCTGTCTTCAGGGTGACAAAGCTCATGCATATCAGAAAGGCTTTCAAATTCAGGGCTGCCTGCTATTAGAGTCCAAGGTTTTCCCACTATATTACTTAGATCATATATTCCTCTGCACCTTTATAAAGCTGTGTTTATTGACGCCACTGAAAAAACGGATTATGGTTTTTTTCCTGTAGCAATGTGATAAAGTTCTATAAATTCAGTCACTTCTATGTTATTTCTTCTGTGTCAGTAGGCCTGTTTGTGTGGCACCTGACCAGGCTGGGTGGAGTACTGTGGATTTATGTTGGTCTTTAACTTGATTTAATTACCTCTGGATGCTTGTAGACAGCTATGATGCCACAGGCTCATTCCTTGTAGGTGAGATAAACACAAGGTAGAACTGAACTCTGTTTTAAACATCTTACCAGTACTTATCACTGGTTGTATTTATGTTATGTGATAAGTAAAATGTTAACTGTAAGAAAAACACTGAAGATGGTCAGGACCTATTGTGACTTGCCTCTCAAGAGCTTGGATGGTTCTATTTTCTTCTGTGCCATATCTCATGTATTATCTTTACCTGGTCCCTGTATCGTAATAGCCCATCCAATATTCAGAGTTTCTCTTTTTGCTATTTCACTTGTGCTTTCTTCCATTAGGTCTCTAAGTCAATACATTTTGCCATTTTATATATAAGGTTTCCCCCGCAAACTCCTATAGAGGGGATGTGCTTTTTCCTTTGACTTCCCGCCTTTAAATTTTTGTATTGCAACATAATGGACCTTCCGATAGTTAAAACTAAAATAACAACATAACAAAATCGCCTCGTTTTCTAAACAGGCCCTCTGTGCATGTTTCCCACGCCCTTGTTTGCCCTTCACTTCCTCTGCCTAATTTAGCTTTGTAGGCACAAGGCATAGGCACTCTGTGTTTGTTTATGTACATATGGTGCCTAACACCAGTCTTGGATTTAACAAATATTAAATAATAATGACTTCAGAATGATTATGAGTATTGGCATTTAAAAAAATCACAGCTGATCAAGAGTACTCCTTTTTTCTTTTTGCTCAAACGACCTTGTCTGATTTTGACAGTCTTATAGGAGACGCTGGAATTATAGCACACTTGCTTTTACCCTTGAATACCACTTAGAGACCAGAGCTGGCAATAATTGTAGCTGCTCCTCTTCTGTAGAACACGTTTACAAATTCTGCAGTGCATACCAGGTTGCTTGTGGATGTAATTTCAGTGGTGTGTCATCATCACCTTACCATAACTAGAGAAACCCAGGTACAATTTTATACAGTGCTCCCTGATGTCGTTATGACAGAATTATCTCACTGGGTTAACTTTGCATGCTTGAAATTGAAGGTCTTTTTCTCTTTGAATTACTAGCTGGAGCATTCATGATATCTGGTACAGGCTTTTAAAATCTATGCATCAAGCAAGCACTCATTGATTGTGTAGTGGCATTTACATTGTTAGGTTTTAAAGTGATGTCTTTAATTTTACCTATTTTCAATCTTAAAAAAAAATCCGTATATCTTACCTAAACCCCTTTAAATTGGCAGACTGATTGTGGACTACAGTTCCACAGGGCAATTCATAAAAATAAATGCCAAACACCAGGCAACAATAGAAGGAATTGACGGTGGATCCAAAGTTGAACAATGCATTTCCTTTTAGAAATGTCAGCATAGGCTTTCTCACAATAAGAAAATAAAGAGGGTTGTTTTCTCCCACTAGCCTAATATTTCAATTGCAAACAAATCAATGGAAGAAAGTAGTTATGTCAGTATGAAGGGTATAATAGTGTAACTGGAGAGAACAATTTTGTTAACCTGAATACTTTTTATTTGTATATTTATTTAATTTTATGTCCAAGGCAGAACCAAGGTGATAATATTATTAAATGAGGGGAAAAAATGGGTTTCTTTTCTTAGAATCAATTCCAAAATATCTATGCCTCTATGTGACATTTACATTAGTGTTGTTTTTACTCATGTGGCAGCATCCCCAAAACTGAATTTATTACAATTCCTATAAAATCAAACCTAAGAGTCTGATTGTAATTGTGTTCTTGATATGCTTCATCTAACTTAGTTCATGAGCTCTATCCTGTGAACACACTGCATCTTTCCCCGGATACCTGCCACTGCACTATCTACCAGGGACTCTTCGGAAGTGCTATCTGCAGGTGAATACAGTATTTCCTAGTGCAGTGTGCTGACTGAGAGTGATACAGTGTGTAAGCTACAGCCTTCCACTCTCCTGAGATTCTTACTGACTTGATGTCAGGGCTAGAAGGAACTGTAAAACAATATAAGCACATGTTTTGGGGCACCTGGGTGGCTCAGGCTTAGTTAAGTGTCTGCCTTCGAGCTCAGGTCATGATCCTGGAGTCCTGGGGTTGAGTCCCACATCGGGCTCCCTGCTCAGCTGGGAGTCTGCTCCTGTGCCCCTCCCATGGCTTCTGTGCGTTCCCTCTCTCTCCCTCTCTCACTTTCTGTCTCTCAAGTAAATAAATAAAATCCTTAAAAAATTTTTTGGAGGGAGGGGGAAGTATGTGAGGAATGTCATTAATAAAATTCAGCTTCTCTCTGCTCTGAACCTCTAGTCCAGAGGGTTTTAACAAGCAAGGAAGCTCTTGTCTCAGCAGAGCAGGGCAGATTCCTGGATCTTTTCAATCACTCCCACCATTCTCCCGGATGAGAGGAGTACATTAACCAAGTGCTTGGCCCATAGAACAAGTTCCCACAAGGCCAGGGAAGGGACCATGCTTGTCTTATTCACCATTGGTATTCCAAGCATCGAAACCAGCACCTGGCACACAGCACTCAATAAATATTTATTGACTGAACAGTGACGCTTTGTGTGTGTGTTTTAACAAAATGACTTCTATCAATTGGTCAATAGATAAAGTATAAATATAAATATATCAATCCCTGGTCTCATATCGTAGCTGGACTCACAAAGCATTTTAAAAATGATTTTAACTCACTTTAAAAAATGACTCTCAATACCTAATCTACATGATATATTACTATATGTAATATGTTTTAGATTTTACTGTTGGAAAGATAAAAGATTTTTAGGTCATGAGTAGAATGGCATTAAGGCCAAAACTCAAAATGTATTTCTGACTTTAAAACTTAGTGCTCTGTTTCTGTCTAGCCTCTGATAACTTTCTAGGTAATATGATGGTTGTGGAGACAGAACAAAGAAAGTTTCATTTTTATGCTTGCCTTTATGAGGCAACATAATAGATGGCTTCCTTTGATTATGGTTGGTTGACACAGTTTGGGTTAGACTATTTGGCAAATTGGCAGATTTGTGTCCAGTTCTGTCATCCATGTTATACCTAACATGCTGTTGGTGCTCAAACATACCCAAACAGCAATGCACGCCAAGTATCAGATGTCCTAGATGCCGAAAGATGATAAACATTATTGACATATGTAGATAAGTAGATTTTAAATAGTGGGAACATTAGCTGTAATTGAAGTTAAATGATAGTGTAGAAGTTGACAGGGAGTTAGTCATTTTGATGGTGGACAAGACATACTATTATGCCTTACCTAGTGTCATTGGTGCAATTCAGTATCACAGAAGAGCACTCAGAAAAAAAGAGCTAGGTTTATAGCTGGAATTCACAACTTAATGACTGTGAGATCCAGATAAGGGGGGTGTCTCAGCCTACTGTCCATGCTCTGAAGGACCCTGCTCTAGCTTCACACTTCTTCAGGGAACAAGGAGTTCCACACTCTTTAAGCACCCAGGACCCTGGAACTAACTGCTCTGCTACTTCCAGGCCTAATCCTCCAAGGCTGGCCCAGGGCTAGAGGAACTGCTGAGGGGTCCTTTTGCATGGAATATGACATAGTTTGGATGTGCAGGCTGGGGTGTTCTCATGTGTAGGAGCCTTTTTGTGGTATGGGATGGAGCTCAGGTGGGAAGAAAGTGGAGTGTGAGTTTCAGGCCAGAAGCCACTCCTCCCTGCAGCACTATAGTTTATATGTATAGTTTTCAGTATTTTTAATAGAGCAGAATGGGTCTTCATTGTTAGCTGATCCCAGACCCTTCCACAGTTAAAGGCAGACCTGGAACTAGGGCAAGTCAGGTAGCCTATTTTAGTCTCAGTTTCCTCATCTGTAAACAGGATAATAATTGTTCCACTGACCTCAAAGGGTGGGATGATGAGAATGATATTAAAAATAACTACCATTTGTTAGTTAGAAGACTATGGTTCAAGGACTATTCAAGGCAATATTCAATCGTTACAAATCTTCAGGGCATGCAATTTTTATCCTCTTTTTATAGAACAGAAAAATAGGCTCAGAGTGGTTAAGTTTCTCTTCCGTACTTCCCTCCCTCCTCAGGGACACAATTGTGATAATGTATGTAACTATCTTATATGCATACAGGGGAACACCATACTTATTGATTTACATCATGTTGTGGGATATAGCAGTGAACAAAGGAACAAAACCCATCAACTTTAGCAGCTTAAATTTTAGGGGAGGGAGACAAACAATAAAATAAATAAAATATAAGTTAGATGGTGGTAAAGAAAGCAAGGAAAGGAACTAGGTATGTGATGGTTGAATAAAGAAGGAGGAGAGGGAGCAATATTCTAGGTTTTTTTGTTTGTTTGTTTGTTTTGGTGGGCTGGGAATCAGGGAGCTAATTTAGGTGGTAGAGGGGAACAGCAAACGAAAAGGCCATGAGACTGGAGCCTGTTCACCATACAGCATCTTCATGCATTCAGAAACAGCATCTCCATTTCCAGGGTGGCTAGGAAAATGAGTTGGGGGTTGCGTCATAGGAGATGAGGCTAGAGAGATAAGGGGTGGAGGAAACAAGGTCCACAGTTCATCAAGGCCATGGTAAGGACTTTGGTTGTTTTTACCTCACATGAGATGAGGAACTAATGATTCCCCTGCCCCTTAGCAGATGAGTGATTTGAGCTAAAGTGAAAAGACTCACTCTGGCTGCTCTGTTCAAAGTAGACTGCTGGAACCAAGGACAAAAAGAGGGAGACCAGAGAGGTGGTAATTGCAAAGTGCAGGCAAAGGGTGATGCCAGCTTGAACAAAGGTCATGGCAGTAGAGGTGGTAGGTGGAGGGTGGATTCCAGATACAATACTTTGAAGGTTGAGTTGACAGGTTATTGACATTTGTGGGGTGTAACAGAAAGGAAGGAGTAAAGAAAGACTCCAGAGTTTTTCACCTGAGCAAGGGGAACCACACAGACGGCATTAACTGGAATGAAGAAGGCTGTGGGTCAGGGCGCTTTTCGGATAAGTTATCTAAACCCTGGTTTGCAAACGTTACTTCTGAGATGTCTATTAGACACCAGATGGAGATGTCAGGTATATTTTTTCACTTCACTAGATTTTAATTTTTTTCTTCTCTCTTTACAGAGCTGTAATAGCATTTATTCGTGTCCCTTTGCTTTCAATGTGGTGGTCTGTGTCATGGAGAATTTGATGCTGGGGCTCAACAAAGGGGTGAAAAAAATGTGGGGAAGCAGTTTCAGCAAGATAGACCCATAATATAAAAGGGTCTAGAGATACAATTTATAACTCAGGTCTAGTTTCACAAGGCTAGGCAGTCTCTTCTCTAGGAAGCCACACAATCTGTTTAATGACACAAAGGTGACCTAAGGACCCCAAAATGTTTGCTCACAATCAACTATTCTAAGTGTTCAAAATAAACTAGATGTTTAAAAAGTATGTTTGAAAATTTGAAAAGTTCAATATAGTAGGCCTTAAAAGTAACAGCCCTCCTCTAAGTATAGCCTCCATATAGACATCAAAACATGAACTTATAGGGAGGGAGGGGGAAGGAAAGGAGGCTGATAAAAATAAAACCCTAGGACCAGAACAGCAGAACTGTCCCCTGTGCTTGGCTGACCTTACACACCTTGACCTGGCTCCGAGAGGGAGAGGGAGGGGGAAATGAAGCAGGAGGAGAGGTAACGTCTTAAAGGGCTATGTTACCGTGTTCTTTGCACCAAGTGAGTCTGGCTTGGAAATCTGGGGTCTGGAGAAGGAGGTTTTCTCTGCCTTGATGCAGAGCCAGATCTGCCAATGTTTCTGATTATGTCACAGACCTTGCTGTCCGGGTCTCTCGCTAATGACTGATCACCTTTAAATCTGGCCTGTCTGCCTGTCTGAGGGTGGTATTGGATCTAGTGTTGAAACTGGCACTTTTCCATGTCCTTAATCTCGTGGTCATTAAAGTGTCTGAAGGTGGCAGTAAGCACGGAAGGCAGGAGAGGAAAGCTTTCCCTGCAGCAAGTTACAAATAAGCAAAATAAAATCTTAGAGGATTTATCGCCTCTGAAGCAACTCGGAGCCAACCCTCGGGTTCAAAATGAATGCTCACTACAGCCCAAGCTTGCGGGCTGGACTTCTGCTCGGGGTCAACTTTCAGCCCCCTTGGCCTCGGCGTGGCGCCAGGAGGAGTCTGAGAGAGGCGACGGGACTCTGCAGGGTCTCCCAGGAACCGGGTGGGGTGTGGGGACGCCGCACGGCGTGAGACAGGGAAGGGGTGGGGAGGGTAGGAAGAGGAGAGCCCTGCGCTTCGCACCCGGGCACCGGGACTCGCGTCGCTTCCTCGGAACCAGGCGCTGCGGGGCTCTAGCCCGTTCAGCCCAGAGCGGGGAGACCCTCTCGCTGCCCGGGCGCCCGCTCACCTGGTCGCGTTGGAAGGTGCTGCTCCGCGGGGAGGGCGCGGCCGGCGGGCGGGCGGTGCCAGGAGCGCGGGGAGGCGGGACCGAGCGCGACGGGGCCGCCCCGCCCCTCGATGATGCGGCGCCAGCCGACTCGTCTCCGCCTTGTCACTCACTCCTCACCATGGTTGCCGCACAAAGCAACAAGCCCGGGAGGCCGCTTCCTCCCTGAGGAGCGGCTCCGGCGGCCGGAGAAGGCGCAGGAGGAGGAAGAGGCGGAGGAAGCGGAGGGGGAGTCGCCGCTTCCCAAACACTCTCTCCGAGGGGGCTGTGCGCGGCTCTCGGCTCTTGGCCCTCGGCCCTCGGACGCCCGCCGCCGGGAGTCCAGACCCGGACAGCCCGTGGCCCCCTCTTCCCCCGCCCCGCGCAGACCAGGAACAAAGTTGCCGAGAGCGATTGGGCCGGAGGGCTGCAGCCCCGGCTGGGTGCTCTGGCCGCAGCGGCGCGGACGCCGGGGCAACTCCGCTCCGGGCGCGCTGATGGGGGGAGGCGGCGGCGGTGGAGCCCACGGCGGCGGCCAGAGCAGCAGAGGCGGCGGCGGCGGCGGCGGGGCGGCCCGGGGGGATGCAGCAGCAGTCGGGAGGGACGGCCGAGCCCAATAGACGGAGACTAGGAGCGGCAGGGACGGCGGCGGAGGCGATCGGGCTTCGCTGCGCCCGGACCTGAGCCAGTCGTCCCGACGGCGGCTGCGGCGCCCAAGTGCCCCGAGGACTAGGGACGCGGGAGAGCCGAGTGCTTCGCGGAGACTCCCGGGCGGCGGCGCGAGCCCCTGAGAGGAGGGGGCGACCCTCCGCGCGAGAGCAGAGAGGAGGCCCCGTCTGCCTGCAAGCCTTTCCCTTCCTTACTGCCGCTCGTACCTCCCTAAAAATAACTCAGGCCCGCCGGGGCCAGGAGGAGACGCCACTGTCCCCGAGTGGAGTCGGGGGAGGCGTGTCGAGCCAGGCCCGGAGGGAGCCGGGCGCGCCAGGAAGCCTCTCCCGGCCGAGCGGCGAGGAAGAAGAGGAGGAAGGGGAGTTCCCGGCCGCCAAGCGCCCGCAGGGACCCTCCGGACTGCGGGTCTCTGGAGCTGCACGCCGCCAGCCCCCTTCCCGCGGCCTCGCTTTCCTGCCGGGTCTCCTGCGCGCCTGTCCCGCGCTCCGGGCCGCGGGGCCCAGCAAAGCCCCCACCCCCCACCCCCGTAGGCCCTACCGCCGCTGCCGCCGCCGCGGTTTGGCTTATTAGCCTCGGGCGGGCGGGCGGGCGGGCGGGCGGAGCGCACAGGGCGGAGGCAGCGGCTACGCTGGGCCGGGAGGAGGCCGACGAGGGTGCGGAGCAGCCCCGGCCGAGTCCACGGGGGGAGATGGCGTCCTACGTGGATAACAGCTTCCGCCAAGCGGTTATGAAGAACCCCGCCGAGAGGACCCCCCAGGTGAGACCCGCCGGGACTTAGCTGGATTTGTGCCTCACCGGCTGCGCCCTTTCCTGTCCCTGTCTCCTCTTCTGACATAGTTGGCTCCGCGCACCCCACTTCTCCCGTCAGGACCCCCAACTTTCAGTGGCATCCCATCTCCGAATCTTTTCCCCTGGTCGTCCTGGGTTTATTTCCCCCTCTCCTTGATATTCTTTTCGCTGCCCACCCCATTACTGACCTTACCCCTTCGTTTGCCCTGCAGAGGAGGGAATTCTCTAATTAGCATCCCCTCTTCCCAGTCGTACCCTGGAGCTTCTAGAATCTCTGGGGAGAGGGGGGACTCACCTCGCCTTGACCAGCTCCTCCTCCCATCTTGGCTGCACGCCCCCCTTTCCTTCCAGTGTGTGGCCCCTTCTACCTTAAGAGTTCTGTGGTGTTTGAAAAGGTATAGGAAGGAAACTTAAATGGCTCTGCGAAAGACAAATCTGTGTTGACCTTCTAAAACAAAACATTGAGATGTTTTTATAGTTACCTATTTTGCTTCTTTGAAAAAGGGTTGCAGCTTTCCAGTGCTGGGGAAGAAAAGTTGATTAGCTAGGTTGGTGCTTTTAGTTTAAATTGCAGGCATAACTGCAGAGCAGGCATATTCAAATACAGCCCCGGAAAGGGCACCCTGCGGATTCTTTTGGTGTTGCACAACCTTGTCAAAATTAGATAAGTTTGTTAACCTTTATACATTCCTTTACCTTCAGGCTTATTTATCCTCTTACTTTAAGTGGACGGATTGCGGATGGTGTTGAATTTGCTTGTCTCAAGTTGGACCAGAGAGGGGGAAACTTTATAAAAATGTGGTGGTTTGATTTTTTTTTTTTTTTTTTTTGCTTTTAGTTGCTGACTGGTTAATGACGCATATTCCTAAGTGTTGGGATAGTGACTACAGGGGATCCTGCTGCCAACCCTCTTAAAACAAATAAGCCCTCCTGATCCATGGGACCATGAGACATTTAGGATCTAGTGCTTGAAAGAGTTGCTTCACTTGTTAGGTATTGGATGCCATCTGTTCAGACCCAAGTGCTCTCCTTCTCTGATGTTGATTATTATTATTTAATGTGGGGAGAACAGAATAAAATAGAATCTTTCACTGGCTGCCTTTTGGACAAGGCCCAAGAATGGCACCTGGTACCGTTTCTGATTTTTCATTTTTCCTGATGGAGCCATCGCATCTGGGGAATCATAGGTTGCACATATTTACCAAAAGAATGGAAGATGTGTGATAATTTTACAAGAATATTCATTTCACTGTATTTCAAGAAAGTTCCAATTCTAAAGGATTCTTTTATCAAAACCAAGCAGTATCCTGCTTTGATCTTGTCCCTGGGCATTGCACTGCCTCCCGTGTGCCTTCCTTCTCTACTGTTTGTTTTAAAATTGTCAATTCAGTCAGTCTTCTGCATCTGAAAATGCACTTTTTCAGTGGTAGTGTGAGGGAAAAACAAATTTCAGTGAATTATTTCAGTTCCTTTCGGTGTTTGAAGTACCAAATAACTTCATACAAGTTGAGAATATTAGGACCTAGCAAGGCGGGTCAGAAAATAATGTCATAGGCCTTTAGTAGAAATTAAAGGGGGGGGGCGGGGACCTGTGCCTTCCCTTGATTAATTAGAACAGCAATACTTGAAACCTACTATCAGCTGGGGGGTGAGGTGGGGTCACCAAACAAGACTGGAAAAGACAAAAACCTCCACTGTGAAAGCGTGTGGATTGTGCCAAATAAATGGACTGTTAAACTTTCCTCTTCTCCTGCCAGTTGTGTAGAACAGAGTAAAAACTGACCTAGCATAGAACTTGGCCTGATTCATAAGTGGGCCGGTTACTACTAACACCACAACATGAAAGCTTCATTGATAATCTGAAAGCAGCACATTTCCCCCCACCAAACTCACAGGTGAAATAAACATAGAGAAAGTTACCAAACATTTTAAACCTTGTTAAGTGTCAACCCCATTAACTTTGATATTCATTTGTTTATTACTAATGCAAACTTCATGCTTGCTTATTGTTGTTTTCAAGAGAAAATAGCTTGAAATGTGAATGTTTTCCCAACCTTACCTGGCTGGTTAAAAGCAATCTTCTAAAAGTTTGAAATGTATTCAAAAATGTTTTGGTAGAAGATGCTTTTCATATTGAGTGCTTTGTAATGTAAGCACTCACTATATTGAGTGCTGAAAGTTTTTCTGTACCATCTTTGCTCAGTGCTAGAGAGAATTTTGTAATATACGGAAAGCAAATGTATTAAACTTGATATCCCAAGGAGAAGGATATGAATTAGAAAAGTTTTGCTGTCATGCTTCCTTCTGTTTTTCAGGATAGACTTGATAAAGGAGTCCATATGATTCTCATTACATGCAAAAGGAATGCTTTACAAGAATAGAGGAAATATATAATTATTTTTATTAAATTCAGGTGGTGTTTTTTTTTTCTTTTTTTTTTTTTAATCCCTGCCATTCCCAGTTTCTCAAACTTTGTGAAGACATAGTTTTGTATTTAGGTCAATCATTTGCCTAGAAGTTAATAATGATGTTGCTAGTGTAACCTAAGACTTTAGCTAGAAGAGAATTGGAGGGTGGGGAGAGCCCTAGTGTAAACACAGAGACTGCAAATTAGGGGGCTTTCAAGCACACCTGGAAAATGGGAACCTCTTTTATTTAACCATGTCATTAGAGAGGCAGAATGGTAAGGAGAAATTAAAAATAAAGTCACCTGAATTTTTAGCCAAATCATGCATACCTAAATTTAAGAGGCTGTCACTCTTTTACCTGATATCCTGAAAAGATGAAAAAAAAATCTTTTATCCAGTGTGTGCCCTACATTATGTGTGTCTGGAACCCTGGCTAAATTTTAGTCAGTGGGGCACTGTATTCTAAATAACAAACCCCTTGAAAATAATGAACACTAAATGTTCTATTGATATTTTTCAGTGTACCTATGTTGAAAAACAGGACTCTTAAGTAATTGCTTTATTAAACTATTTGGGTTTATGCTTTAATCATTTGAATGAGAAGCTTGGTCACCAAAGCAATTTAGTAAAGTAAAAGATGTAAATAAATTGCAAACAGCTTTATCCCCCAAGGCTTTAAACAATAAAATGCTTTTTCTAAACCATTTTATTAACTTGTTGAATTCAGACCCTTTGTAGCTGCTTCTGTAGAGTGTTTAAATGCATGTTTTTAGTTTTTCAGGTGAAGCATCTATTGCTGAATTGTTTTCTTTCAAGATCTGATTTAATGTGTTTTTAGCTAGTAACAAGTTATTTTTAAAAATTGTATCTGTAACACAGCTTCATCTCATTTCCTCCTAGTTAATAATAATACTTTGTCCTTCACTATTGAAATTTTTTTTTGGCTCTTGAACCTTTCGATTTAGCTGTTAACTCATGAATTTGTCAGCTGAGGGCTCATAACAGTGTAAGACTTCATTCTTTGCAGTTACCTAGTCATATTGATAGAGAGCTGAAAAAATACCTTTTGTCCAGAGAACTTTAAATTATGAGAATCTGCACAAAAGAGTATCACTGGTAAATATTTAACTTTTAGATCTAGTGGAAGAATTGTTTATTACAGTTAGATTTTCCATTTGAATTTCTTTTTATCATTGTTTATAAACAGCTTCCTATTCTCATTTGATCACTTACAACTTTGATTATATTTTAGCAAATTTTGGGGCTCTAGTAATAAATATTTGGTTCTGAAGTAGTTTTTGTTCAAAAAAATAGAACTGAATGATTTTTGTGCCATTTAGAAAATCATGTTTTGGGGTACCTGGGTGGCTCAGTTGGTTAAGTGACTGCCTTTGGCTTGGGTTATGATCCCAGGACCCTTAGATGGAGCCTGCATCTCTCTCTTCCCCTGCTTCTCCCTGCTCAGCGGGGAGCCTGCTTCTCTCTCTTCCTCTGCTGCTCTGCCTGCTTGTGCTCTCTCGCTCTCTCTGTCAAATAAATAGGTAGAATCTTTTAAAAAAGTCATGTTTCACTAAGTAATTCCTATTTGTTCACAAGCATTTATTTACCTTTCATAACAATGACATTTGAATTTATAGGTTAAAATATGTACATATTTATAACTGAAATACTAATTTCAAACTGTATTAGCATGTGACTTTGAAATTTATAGTAAAAATTAACATTTTTGTGATATTGGTAGAAACTTAACATAACCTTGCCTTAACATAACCTTTGAAACATTTAGTAATTACCAGTTCCATAATTAGCTTTGCGTGTATTGGCTGAGGTTCAGAATCTCTCCAACTGCAGTGCTGTATGTGAACTTGTTTAATGCGGTTATTCCCAGGCCCTGGCCTTTAATAGAACAGTTACAAAAGATAATAACAAAATAAAACTAAGAAAAGGAAGGGGGACTACTTGGTAGCCAACATGTTTTATTTTATTTTTTTTTTCCTTTCAAGAAAGGATGTAAAATAACAAAACAAACTATAACCTTTGCTCACTATCATTTTATTAATGGTCTTGCCCTTTAATAAGAAAGGGAGGATATACTATCATTTTAAAGCTTAGTTTTTGAGATCAAAGATCCCTTGAATCATAAGAAAACTCACTGTTTTTTGTTTTTTAATTTTACTGTGGGCCTGAAAACAACTTTATCCGAGTGGATTTTGGGGAGAATTAAATGATAAAAGTAGGTCTGCCTTTGCTGATATTTGAAATTCAAGTTATATAAAGTAACAGTGGGTTATACTTCAGATATAAATTAACTATCTGAGGTAAAGATAAAATAACCCATAAAAACACATACTGCTGCTTCTTGATTCATTTGAAAACTTATTTTTTAAAAAAAATTTTTTAAAGTGAAGATTTGTAATTACCTGAAGTAACTTTGATCTAGGCTAAAGAGATAGGGGAATGTGGTGATAATTCTTTGATATCTAAATTTTATGGGCCATTCTCTCTCATCACCCCATTTTTGGCACCAGGTAGTTTTCTTATCTGCAAAATGAGGATAATAACTTCCTGAGGTTGTTTTCGGATTAAGTGAAAGTAAGTACAGTTACTATTTAGTGCAGTGTCTAATAGTTTTTATTGTAGCACATTTTGATGAAATACTTTTTACTAGGCCTTGGGAATTCAAAGATGAAATGAAACATCTCTCCTTCAAGTAACTCACCACTGTATTGTATCCTTTAAGTAGGATGTGATTCATTATTGCTATAGCAGCTGTCCAGGCTGTGGACTTCCCAGATGAGATGTCCTGTGCCAGCACTGAAGAGATGAGATGTCCTATGCCAGCACTTAGAGAATCATGTATGGAGTCTTAGGGGAGTAGGAAATTTACCCACCAGTGGAGGAGGGGACACACAGGATATTCCAGGAGTAGTAGCACACATCGCTGTAAGAAAATAGGTGTAGACCTTCATTCCATGTGCTTGGTTGGAGTCAAGCGAGTGAGTAGGGGATGAGGAGTGATTCCACTAGAGTACAGAAGGTTGTGGTTTGAAGGAGAGTAAGAGGAGACCAAGAAGTCTGTTAAAGACTGATGTATGTTCTTCAGGTTTGAGATAGTTGGGAGCACAAGTTACACAGTGGAGATAGACTGGAATTTTTATAGTAGTGGAATTTATTCCACTACTATAAATTATTTATTATTTATTAATAATAAATAATAAATAATATAAATAATATTATTTATTATTGTTCTTCAGGTTTGAGATAGTTGGGAGCCCAAGTTACACAGTGGAGATAGACTGGAATTTTTATAGTAGTGGAATTTATTAGACAGATTGGCCGAATGTATGCACATTTATATTAGCTACTCATTGTATCAAACAAGATTTAAAAAAATTTTTTTTTAATCTTACACTGTTTTTTCCTTAAGCTTTGGTATCTTTTATGGCTACATTTTGGAACTTAATATGAAATATCTGATTTATCATATCATTATGTCAAATATGTTATTATTTCTTAGTTTGTAATGTGATTTTTTTTTTAAGTGGGCAGCAAAGCAAGTTTTATTGAGTGATAGCAAAATGATAGTACAAAGCTCTTGAGGAGGAAGGGGGCCCGAGAGGATTGCCCTTTTTTAAAATTTAGATTTTATTTATTTATTTGTTAGAGAAAAAGAGAGCGCACACTAGCCAGAGAAGTGGCAAGCAGAGGGAGAGGGAGAAGCAGGCTCCCTGTTGAGCAAGGAGCCTGATGCAGGGCTCAATCCCCAGACCTTGGGATCATGACCTGATGCTTACCAACTGAGCCACCTGGGCATCCTGTAATGTGATTTTTTTTTTCTTTAAACATTTTTTTTTTTTTTAAGATTTTATTTATTTATTTGACAGACAGAGATCCCAAGTAGGCAGAGAGGCAGGCAGAGACAGAGGAGGAAGCAGGCTCCCTGCTGAGCAGAGAGCCCCGATGCGGGGCTCGATCCCAGGACCCTGGGATCGGGACCTGAGCCAAAGGCAGAGGCTTTAACCCACTGAGCCACCCAGGCGCCCCCCTGTAATGTGATTTTTAAGCATTCTGTCCTTTGGAAGAGTTGAGGAGTATCTGAATTTAAGCAGGAAAAATGAATTTATATATACAAAAACTCACGGTGACTTACGATGGCACAGTGTAATGAGTATAGTGAGTGTTTGAAAACACTTGGGATGGTATATTCCCCATACCATTTTTGTTTAGCTAGATTAGTTAATGTTGGTAAGTTAGGAAGGAGAAGCAAATTGTAGTACCTATTACTGTTGATCTTTTGTAGCTTTGTCAGAGATTGAACATGTATAGTTAGTCAAAATATGTTCAGTAGTTATAATATCAGCCTTTGTGGGGAGAAAAACAAGCTGATGGCTACTTTATTTATGTTAGGATTTTTATCTTTTCAGGAAAAAAAAAAAAACAACACCTCTGCTTTCATGTACTAATTAGCTGCTACTTACTGAACTATTTACCCTAGGTGTTTCTTGCTGTACTCAGGTGTTTCCTTTTCTTCTTCAGTCTGTGAAAGGATTTACCTTTAGTGTGGTTGTGATGGGATTTTTATGGAATGGAAAGTTTAGTCCTTGAATTTTAAATTCTCTTGGGTCCACCATTTCTGTGCTTTCATATCCTTATGCATAAAAAGTGTTTTAGAGGAGTTGGTGTTAGTGACTGTAGGGGAGCTTTGTTTTGTCATTGAAACTAAACCCTCTTTGTTCTTGCTGTAGTTTTGAACTCTTAAAAGTTGAAAATAATAAATTGTGGATGTTTTGGATTTTTCAGATATTTAATATGAGCTAAATGAATTGAAATAAAAATGTATATTTTGATCCTATTAACTGTGGTAGTTTAAGTTGACAGATCAACACTCACCATAATAATAATTGACCCTTAGCATCTTCCTGTTCTTCTCTAAGCTCTTAATGTTTGTTCCTACCCAACATAAAAGCTACTCAAAAGAGACCCTAAAGAATTAGCCATCAGCTGGTTATTCTGAAGAGGCCCGATAGTAACTTTTTGAGAAGCTGCCTAGCAATCTGTAGATCTTCTAAAGGGGTGAGGCACGGTGATGATAATCTGATTTCTCCTGAGTAGTCATTCTTTTCAAAACTTTTTTTTCTTGTTATTTCAATAAACCTTTTAGTTTGAGCTAATTGTAGATTCACATGTAGTTGTGAGAATTAATGCAGAGGTACTGTGGTACCTTTACCCAGTTTTCCCCATTAGACAACATTTTGAGAAACTAGAATATTGCATTAAGGACACGGGCATTCATACAGTCAAGATGCAGAATAATCCCATCACCATAAGAATTCCTCTTTGTTGCTCTTTTGTGGACACAGACATTCCCTGACCCTACCTCTGGCGTGGACTAGTCTGTTCTCCATTGGTACAATTTTGTTATTTCAAAAATGTTATATAGGTGGAATCATACAATATTTGACCTTTGCGATTGACTTTTTTTTTCCCCCCCACTCAGCATAATTAATATGGATAAAATGAACTACTGTTGTCACTGAGTGGTTTGGGCTGTGTTCTTGAAATACCAGTAATATCTGAGGATTGGGAAGTGCAAGATAAAGTGGATTTAAATAGTGACAGTGGTGAGAAAATTTTGTGATGATATGTAAAAAATAATGACCAAAGAATAAGGTCTTGGATGAGCAAGAGTTACGATAGTACAACACATTTAGGATATTTCTATATATATAGTTTCTTTCCATTAAAAAATGTTTTTTGGTAATAATGGAAGTGGTAAAGCTAGCCTTAGCCATCAATGATCCCTCATTTTAAAAAATAATTTGATCTTCCCTAACTAAAGTGACATGTTTTTCAGTTCAGAAGAAAGTCTAATGAGTATCTTTATAAAGGAGTCCCAATGGTCAAATCAGGAACCACTTGAACAAAATAAATAGTTGAATACGTAGATATATGAGGGAGAAGAGGCAGCTCTTTTTTATTGTAGAATTCCAATTTAAAAAACAAATAATGAGACGGGGGTGCCTGCGTGGCTCAGTCGGTTAAACGTCTTCCTTCTGCGTTCGGCTCAGGTCATGATCCCAGAGTCCTGGGATGGAGTCTGCATCAGGCTCCCTGCTCAGTAGGGTGTCTCTTTATCTCTCTCTCTCCCTCTTCCCCCATGCATGCATAAAAATAAATAAATTAAAACGAACTTATAAAAATATTTAGAAGGAATGATGGAAATAGAAAATCATCAGTAGGCAAACATTGCAGCAATAATTGTTGTAAGCATGAATACACAGTTGATGTCAAATTAGTGGGTGAAAATATGAAAAATATATATCAGAGGGGCACCTGGGTCTGTGGATTGGGCTTCACACTCAGAGGGGAGTGTGCATGAGGTTCTTTCCCTTTGCCCCTCTCAGCGCTCATGTGTGTGCATATGCAGTCTCTCAAATAAATCTTTAAAAAAAGTATATATGTATATATCAGATATCACCAGAGTATTTGCATAGTCTCAAAGTCTCTCCCTGAGATTGATTAAGTATAAAGGAGAAATCAATGACTTTATAGTGAGAAAGACTACTAGACACCAAATGAACCAGGTGAATCAAAGTTCTATCACCACTGTCAAAAAACAAAGTTCAGCTGAGTAAATTTGAGGATATAATTGGCTTTATTGGATGATTCACGAATCGGGTAGCATCCCATCTAGCAAATAGGAAGGAGCTTGCAGAAGCTCTAGAAAATGGAAGGCTGAAGGGAGAAGGGTAAATGAAAGAACAGATTACTTCATCTTCGTTTTGGGGGATGGAAAGGTTCTGTGTGGCGAACTACCTCACCGGTGTTAACCAGTTACGACTAAATTCCTGGAGAAGGTTGAAGCTGCTGTTAGATAATTATGAAGCCTTGGTTTGCTTACATGGGTTTGGCACAAGTGACTCCACTTTGGGCCTGTTTCTTCTTCTTCTTCTTCTTTTTTTTTTTTTAAATTAACATATAATGAATTATTTGCCCCAGGAGTACAGGTCTATGAATCATCAGGCTTACACACTTCTGTTGTTTCTTCTTAACACCAGTGATAAGACATAATCAACATCATGCTGTGTGGAGAAGGGCACATCTGTGGTAGTATTCTTACTAAAAATACTTCAACCTTAATGTCAGAAAATACTAGACAAACTCAAATTTTAGGACATTCCACAAAATAATTGTACTCAAAAGTGTCCAGTTTGTGAAAGGATGACATGCTGAACAATTGTTAAAGATTGAGATTAAGGAAATGTGAGATGTGAGGTTCTGGATTAAGTCCTGGACCAGAAAAAACAAAAACAAAAAAACCCAAAACAAAACAAAATAAATTTAAGTCTGAAAGTATTTGCTATTTTCAATTAAAAAGACATAAACCATTATTTGTACTCTTAAGAAACTGATCAAGTTTTTATATTTCCAAACAACTAGAGATGAGTTTTAAAAGTTAAGAGTTTAAAATGATGAAATACAGTAGCATAAAATGCCAAGAATTGAGGTACAGAGAATTTGACTGCCTTTCAGTTTTGTTTCTAACCTTCGTTCATGTTTGATCCCCCTACTTTTGTCAAACTGGAAGAAATGGAGGAGCAGATTTCAGGGGGTAAATTTTATCTGCGTATCTGCTCCTACTCCTTTTATTTGGGAAATGACAGACTTCTTTTAGAGGCAGACAATATAGGAAGAGATCGAAAGGTTCTTCCCAGTATGAATCTCCAAACCTAATGATTAAGATGAGTGGGAATTCCTGTCTTGATTCCATTTTCTTTGGTATGGTTTAAATCTGCACATATACTAAATCTACATTATACAGAGAAAACTGGGAGGTAACATGATAAAGTCATTTCACTTTAGAAGTCCTTGTTCCTACTTTATATATTCTGGGCTGGCTATTTTCTTTCATACTTAAACATTTATATCTTTAATTGTGTTCACAGAATAGTTTTTTTGAGTTCATTTAGTGTATTTCCTTTATGTAACCTAGTCATTATGTATGATCTTGGGCTTTGGTGTCAAACAACCTGCTTTTTGGTCTTGGGCAGGTTATTTAACTTTAGTGGGTTTCAGGCCTTAAGGTTCCATGGACTATTAAAATTTCATAAAACACTGGGACACTGACATTAATTTGTCACTCATTTTGCCAGCTAAGTATGTTAAAATGAATATAAACTCATTCCCCACTATTCTCATTTCATAAAAGAAAGAACATTTTAATATCATAAAAATAGAAAACCTTAGAATAAGTAAATTTAGCTTTGTTTTATTGTATTATTGTTTTTGTAAAGGATTGATGAAAATTTTACAAGGGCTGTGTATGGTAATATTACCTCACTGTGAAGATTAAATGTGTTTATGTGTATTAAAGTTCTGTAAGTCTCTGGCATAAATAATTTAATGAATAGTTAAGAATAATAGCTAATAGTTTAATATTTTCATGTTTATTATTATTTTTCAATAATTGGGAATTCATTTACTATATGATCTTTTTCCCTTAATTTTTCATCATTACTATGCCTTATGGCTAATTCACAAAGTGATTTATAACATGAGTCGATTTCATAGGCTTGATTCATATAGCATAAATTGTGTTAGGATTGCATTAGTCTATACACACAGGCTTAGCCATGGGCTTATTTTCCTCACACAAGAAGAAATCTAAGGGTAGGTAGTGTTAAGACTGGTGTAGATGCTCAAGGGTGCTTTTAAGGAAACTGGCTCAGTCTCCTGCTTATTAAGTGATTTTAGTTTTCGAAGTCCCAAGATAACTGCTGCACCACCAACCAGAAGAGAAGAGAATGTTTTCTTGGTAAGAGTGCATCTTTTATTTTGTAGGAAAACCTTTCTCAGGTGTTTATCCTGGCCAGAACTGTGTCATGTGACTCCTAGTGGCAAAGGAAGCTGGAAATTCGAGTATTATGCTTTAATTTTGTTTTATTTTTTGGTTAAAAAACTTTTTTTTATGTAATTTTAAAAAATTAAAAAAAATTTTAATTAACATATAATGTATTATTTGCCCCAGGGGTACATAATACGAGTATTATGCTTTTAAACCTCCGTATTTACAGAAAGGCAGGAAAGAGAGAGATAAAGATGAATGAATGCTGCGAGTTGATAGCATTTGTCCAACTTACTTTGTGTAGGAAACGGATTATTGTGGTAAGTTGATGCAGTGATTCTCAGGAGTCCTCTTTGAAAGTCTTACTGGCGTATACAGCTACATTATTATAGCTACAGTTATGGAGTCATACAGATATATTTAATTTCGTGGTTCACTTATTAGGTATATGGTTATTTTCTGAACTGCAAGCTCTTATCTGAAAATAGAGTTAAAAATACCAGTGGGTGAGCATTATATGTAAATATAAATATATAAAAGTTTATTTATTGAATATTAATGTAATCTTTTAAATCTAATTATTTTTAAGTGGTAACTGTTGATTTACATACTGATTTAAAGTTAAATGTAGGCTTATATTTCTTAATTTGTCACTTTTCCTTCACATTTACTCTTTTTAAAATGTCAGAAATTTTATTTCATATTTTAAAGTGCTCCATTTGTGTGTTCTTATATTACTATGTGTAGTAAATACTTTGTCATGTTTTTGTGACTTTAAGTTTGCAATTTTAATTCCTCCTAGAAGTTGAGTCATCACTTTATAAATACATATACGTTTGTATATAAAACATTTGTAAAAGATAGCTGTTTAAATACTTTTCTGTACTTTGTTGAATCCATACTTATATCATAAACTTATGTCTTTAAGAAAAATGGTTTGATAATGGATGTTATACAAAACTAGCTGCGATACTAAAACTTTAAGTATGCACTGTGTCCTGTCTTAGAGCAATTGTGGTGTTTAGTTATGGGCTTTTTATGGTAGCATTCAAGATTTATATAGATTCATGGTGCTTGTGTGTAGTGAGGTCAGTTAAACAATTTGCTATCAGAAACTATTGGATAGAGATGTTATTGGAAAGAGTCTTGGCTTTTTGTCATTTAAAAATAGTCTGTGTTTTCATAACTTAATTGTTTGGGTGAGATGAGTGTATAATAAAAGCCTGAAATTGGAGTCTGAGTTAGGACCCCGATTTCATTTAGTATGGATTAGCTTGCATGGTGTCTGTCAACGTCACTGGAGAGTTTGCCGGTTTGGGACTTAACTATCCATCATTAAAGCTCAGGACTTGGTGTACCCGTTGGTGAAGAGTTTGAGCTAATAAATGTTTAATTACTTGATCTTTCTTTCTTAAGAGTTTGAGATACAGGGGAAGAAGTAATTATATACCTCTATATTAATAGCAAGTTGAATGAAAAGCTGAAAAGGAGTAGTAATTTTTGGTTCCGTTTCTGTAACACTGAAGTCCTCCTATTTTATAGAAACATGAAGCTTTGTGGAATGAAGTTATTTTTATTGAGTGTCAGGCAGTTGCCCCCCTATGAGTTTAATCACTTTGGTGCTAGTATTTTAAACTGTCATTTATGTGATGTTTTCACTGGCATTTAACACAGGGTATAAATTCTCTCTCTGGGCTTCTGTGACATATTTGTCCTATTATGCAAATTTTTTATTACTTTGAGATTTTTGACTCTCATCAGGAACAGTAATTTAAATTAATGACAGTTAAGTTATAAAATTAAATTTGAATCTAGTATCTAAAATTAATTTGCTGTTACTAAGGAGAGATCCTAGCCTTGACCTATTTTAAGAGATAATACTATTTTTTGCAAATATGCAAATATTTTAACTTCTTAAGGGATGATATCAAGAATAGATTAAATAGACTCCATTGAAGTCTTGTTCAACTTACTGATTATGTAAAAAAACTTGAAGTAAGCTGTAATAAAACTTATTGTAAATGATTTTTTTATAGATTTTTAGCAAGAGACATATTAATTAAATACATAGGTAGTTTTTTTTTTTAAACTTTCACTTCAGTGTCTTCCACTTTTTTTTTTTTTACCAGTTCTTTGTTTTTAATTTTGACATGTAACTGCTCTTCTTTATGGAAGGGGATAGTGTTATTTCTGGAGTATCTGGAAGGCCCCTAATCCATAGAATGCTGCCTTCATCTTCTGCTGATGCCTGAGGTGACAGTGAGGAAACATGTCAATATTGGTTCTTGATATTGAGTGGAACCTTAGAGATCAGCTGGTCATTGTCCCACAGACCTGTATATGGGCCCTGGGAGGCTTCTCAGGGGTCTTTGGGGAGGCCTGGAAATCTAAACTCACTTCACACTTAATTTTATTAGAAAAAGATTCACCACTTAAAAAAATGTTGAAAATTCCTGAGTAGAAGAAGTAAACAACAAGAGTATTTAAGTGAATTTCTCTGTCACTAGAGACAAAGCCAGCAAACTTGAAAATTTAATCATCTACATCAGGGTGAGGAAATTATTGCTCTTGGTCCAAATTCAACCTATAGCCTGTTTTTGTTGGTAAAGTTTTATTGGAACACAGCCGTGCTCATTCTTTATATATTGTCTCTGGCTGCTTTCATGCTATCAAGGCTGAGTTTTGTAGTTGACAGAGACAGTGTTGCCTGCAAAGCGTAAAACCTTTTATTATTTGGCTCTTTACAGAAAAAACTTGTCCTTTCTCTTAGACCTTCACCTAGGTGAAAATGCAGATACTTTTGGAAGAGTGTGGGTGTGGGGTGACTATTTAGTACTTTTACCAGTTAAACCTCCGAGAAGTGGAGAGATCCTTTTTAATACTTGATAAGGTGAAAAGTGGACCTAACTTTGCTAAAAGAGTGTGTTTTATAATTTTGTGGGGCTGCTTTTATTAAAAATATAGCAATATAGTCAGCAAAAATGTCTTTGTTTCTAATTATTGCCTTAAATTGAAATGTATATTTTTCTCAGGGATAACTGCAGAGTTCTTTTGGAATTGTTTATGATGTAGTTCTGAGCAGATTCAAATAAATAATAAACTTTCTTGAATGGTCTGCTCTACAGTTTAGAAAACCTCAGAATGAAGAGAGGCTGGAAAGGTGTATCAAATTGGTCAGAACATTAAGTCACCTGACCATTATTTTACTTTCTCACTCCATATTTTTCTAACTCAGAATTTATTTATGTGTACATTGATTATTAGAAAATGTCTGTAAATTGCTTGAACTCTTCAGTGATTGCAATTATGAATGTTACAGTTGCTCTTCTATGGTCTATTACTAGTCAGTTCATAAAATGAGAACTTTAGGAACTTTTTAAAGGGCCCTATATTGTAAATCAGTTTTCTTGGCACATGTCATATTTTCATTTATTGTATGATAATTTGGTGAAAGTTTTTTTTTTTTAATTCGACGGAAAACAAATTTGTTACCTTAGAAATAAATGCTGTGCTATTAGTGAATGAAGGTGGTGTATTCAATAATACAGGAAATGAAAACACTGATTTTCAGTTCTATTACTCCATGAGCTTTGTGTTCTCTTTCTTAAACACCTTCATAAGTAAATTATTTTAGCTGTTTATTTTGCCAACAATAAAAGTAAAAGAACCATTCAGACTGAGTATTTAGAAAGTTAGCTGCTTGTGGAATAAATTTACTTACTAATTCTTAGCAAGGCTGTTTTCTGCTTTTGTGATGGAACATTTAATTACATATTTCTCTTTTGTTATACTGGAAGTGCTAATTCCTAATATTTTGCATATACTCCATAAGAAATATCTTGCTGATTGCCCTAGTGGTTAAAAAAATATGTGTATTTCACTGCCTTCTGGTTTGCTTAGAGGTTTGAAACATTTAATCATGGTACGTTAAGAATTTCTAGTGTGCTCAGCATGCAGTGGGGAATCATTGTAAGCTTTCGAATCCAGGCAGTGAGTTAAGATAGTGCTTGAAGACAAATAATTTTGTAGTGTTCGGATGAACGTGAAGGTCATGGAGGAGACCCAAGGCTTTTGACAGGCTTAAGGCTCACCCTTCAACTAGACTGGGTGCACTAGACTAGAAATTACATGGAGGTGGATCTGTATCAGTTCAAAATGAAACAGACAAACATGGTTGAAGAAGGACCAGCAATGGCTCAGGACCATATTCGGAATGAATGACTATAATATTTTCTCTTTTGTGACTGTCCTGAATGATCATTTACTGTGTAAAAGGCATGATATATGACTGTTTTTGCATTTTATATTAGGAAGATGTTAAAAATAATGTCTTACTAACTTAACACTGTTTATACTGGAATCAAAATAAAACAACAGCAAAAAAAGGAGTAACATCTTCAAGTCCTTTGACCAGATTCTGTGAGGATAAAATAAATGAGGAAATTTGACTTGTCTGGAAAGCTAAAGACGAGTTTGAACAGAGGTTGGGGCACAGAATATGGGTTATTACTATTTTACCTCCCCTCCCCTCCCCCAGTGGTATTAAACACATTAAGTTTTTCTTTCCTGGGTTGTCTTTCGGGCCCCCAGTGAGAACTTCCAACTGATTTTAGGGTTCAAGGATTTAATAAGTCTTCTATAGTTGCAAGCCTGTAGTCATATTATTGAAGAAGTGTCTTTTTACACATAGGGATGAGGAGCAGTGGACTCATCCCAGCCCAGTCTTCCTATTATTTAAAACAGCAAAAACAAAGCTACCTTGTCAGTCTTTTACTTTTTCTTCCTGTGTATAACCATACAAGGACTAGGGCTTTTAATCGTTCTAATAAAGTAGTTCTTTGTGATTACAAATGAACTCTGAAAGGAGAAAATAAATTTTATTCCATAATACTGTTATCCAGCATAACTTTTTACAACACATCTTAAAGACACTGGCTATAATATGTATTATTTATTTTGTTTATCTATTAGTGTTTATCCAATAAGGTTTTTCTGAGTCATACAGTTTTGCTTCAAGAAAGATATATTTTTGTCTGCGTTGTTGTCTTCAGTTTTCCAGCCTCCTAACTTTTTGGAAACTGTGTCTGTTTTGGAAACTTTTTTCTAGGTTGTCAAGAAATTTGGAGGTAGGTGAAAAGTTCAAATAAAATTTTCTTCCTGAATTAGGCTTGCATTATGCACGAACAAGACAAAACAAAGTAAAATTACTGAGTTCTATAAGCTTGTGGGATATATCAGTCCCCAGTACCTGGTGCATGCTGGGTGCTCTGCTCAATCAAGCAACTTTGTGTTATACTCAGAGATACCCTAATTTCCATTTAATTTGCAGTCAAGAATTATTTTTACTCCTACTTTATCTTAATTTAAAATGTCTGTAGGCATATTATCTAAATCTTGAAATTGGACTCGGAGATACAGCTGTTCACTTTTTATTAAGCTGTTTGCCTTTCTTCATCTCCCATCTATACAAACTTGCTTGGGTTTATCATCTTTCCTTTGTAGTGTGCTATGGGGTTGTCTTCAGAGGCTGTTAATTTCTTTGCAATTACACAAATAATTTTTAATTAGTTAATATAACTTGTACATCTGTGGTAATAAATGATATCAAATATATTAAAGAAAAGACCATTCCAATGGGACTTGGGGATTGGAAATGAAATTATTTAGTTGAGAGCATTTGCTCTAATCTTGGTGTGGGAGGGAGATACCACTTCAAATTTGCAACAGTGTCTTGCCAGCGTAAAGTGAAACTTTGTAGAAAACACTAATGAAAACATTATTGCAATGTACATAGTATCAGAACTCCTTACTCCCAAATAGAAATAGAAATGTTCTTAGTGAGGCTCCCAAGTGGCTCAGATGGTTAGACATCTGCCTTCAGCTCAGTTCATAATCCTAGGGTCCTGAAATCGAGCTCCATATCAGGTTCCCTGCTTGGTGGGGAGTCTGCTTCTACCTCTCTTTCTCCCTACTGTTCCCCCTGCTTGTGCTCCCTCAGTCTCTCTGTCAAATAAGTAAATAAAATCTTAAAACAAAACAAAACAAAAAAGCCAACCAAAAAAAAAAAAAAACCAAAAAACCGAGTAAGAAATGTTCATAGTGTTTATTCAGCTTCATCTTCTTAGAGATAATCATTTTTTATCTCTTCAGGTGTTATCTCATTTATGAAAACAGCTCATTGATGTAGTCCTCTGAAAGGGTCAAAAACTAACTTAAAACTTTGAAATATTTTATACAATATTTTATACTTTTCTACTTTTGATTTTTTTTTTTTTTGTAAAGAAGGGAGGAGATGTTAAACATATTGAATCAATTTTCAGAAAAACAATACTTATCTTCAAATTGATTGCAACAGAATAGCATGGAGGAAAGAAAAAAACAAACCCAAAAAACTAGCATCTCCTATAACTTTTCGAAAGTCTGATGGAAAGCAGTCCATAATTCTCATCAAGTTGGGTTAATTTTTTTTAGGAAAAATGAGAAGACAGATCTCACCCATAAAACCTGGGCTTTAAAATCTGGTCTTTTGTACATCTTTCAGTTTTCTTCATATATGAAATAGGCTAAATGACTTACTGTAAAATGTCATTTACTCTACTTTTTGTCCAGGGCTTTTAAAAAATGCCTAATTCCTGTCATCTTTTTCAGAAGATTAGAATAATTTCTTAGAATGTCCTTCTTAATTTGTTGGATAAACACTTCTCTCTGCTGATTATGAAAACAGCTACATTAAAAAATACTTACTTATGTACCGTGCTTATCCTTCTTCCTCTCTGCTTTTAGGCTAGGTCCTAATTTCCATTTCCCTTCATTTTTACTTTTCTCGGTTGACTATAAGATCAAAGATACAAGAAGAGAAATGCTGTTGTGGATCTGTTTACTTAGGATGGTATTTTAGAGGAAAAAAACCTGAGGCCTCATTTCTCATTGTCAAGTAGAGCCCATTCATGTGGATGGTAATTGTCAAGAATGATACTTGTAACCACAGAGAACAGTAATCTTGCATTATCTTCAGGGTAAACTGCTCCTGTGTTTGAACTGATTCTGTAAAAAACTAACTGTGGAGTTTGGGAGAGAAAACATTAGCTTATTTTCATTTCTAGTTCTCCTTTCCTTTCTAACTGCCATCCTTCTCAGGCCTTATCAGTGTTCCACTAGTGAAGTTTTTGACTTCCTCACTTTTTACCCATGCTAGTAGCTTTTCATTTAATGCTACTGCCCCACCCTCACAGCTGTCCTGGTCATTTAAGAACTAACTCAGATTTTCTCCTCCTTCATGAAGCTTTTTCTGGTCTCTTTGGCAAGAGACTGAATTTTCCTTTATGGGATGGTTACTGTTTTTAGCTGTGCATCTCTTTAAGGCATTTATCCTCTGGTAATTATTTTGTAATTATTAGGTGTATACATTTTATCTCTTCTTTTTCACCTGCAAAATTCCTTAAAGGTGAAATCTTATTTACATTTATATTTCCATGAGGTTTTAAAAGAACTTAGCATTTAATAAATATTTTCATGTATGAAGTGTGTGTCACATTCTCCTGTAATTCATTAAGCACTACTGATCGGCACAACCCAGTTTGGCACAATTTTAAAATTTAACTCTTAGAAAATTATTTTTATTTCATTGTGAAATAATTTAGGCTTATGATTATTTTAATTGCGCCCAATTGATTCTTAGAATTGCCTGATTAGGTGATAGTGCTTCAAATTTTACTTAGTCACCATGACTTGTGTCAGCCAAAGAGGCAAGTCAAAAGTAAAACCTGAATTCTGGGCATGACATTATGAATTCCCAAGCCCTGGACTTCAGTTTGTTTCTTTGCATTATATTTTGGTATGTATACATTTGCTTTCACTGGATTCTGAGCTTTTTGTTTTATTCATCTAACTTTTAACCTTTTTTAAGCTACATCAACAATATTTTGAATTATATATTCAATCTCTTTAAGATCCAAGAAGAAAAAAATAGCAGTAATGCCTTAAAATATCTATTATTATTGTTCTTGTTGTTATTATTTTGTATTGATGTTACTCTAATGATACCATTTGTTTTTGGGGTCTATAATTCTAATGAGGAAGAGTAGCTGGAGAAGAAGGATTGATGTGTTGTATCCCTCATTCTCTGTATGACTTCGGTAACTTGAATTTGGCCTTATTACACTGTGTAACATAGGGTACTCTGTCTTACCTATTTCTCAGGGTGGTTGTAAGGCTTAAATGAGTATAATATATGAGCAAGTACTTCACAAATGGGAAAGTCTACACTATGTAAGGCATTACTGTCACTGTCGCAGTCAAAGATTTAGTGCCAGTAGAAATTGTGAGCCACTTACAAAGCCACTATGTTTAAGTGTGAGCCACTTACATAGACTAAGATCCTTTTAATATTTGGCTAGTAGCACTGATAGAAATATGCCTCCTGTTGGTGCATGTAAGGCAGTAAAACCATGTTTTCACATTATTTCTTTATTTGGTTGTCCAGGTTAATACTTCTCTGGATCATTTTAGAAGCATAGGCTTCATGTTGAGTTTTAGAAAGAGCTTTTCTTTGTTAAAGCATTTTCAGACTTCAGAGAACCACTGTAAAAACTCATCTACACCAATGCATCTCAGATAGTTTTCATTGCTTTATTTTGAGTAAAAAAGCTGAACCCCAAATTCTTCACTTTCAACAGTGCTCAAAATTGGCAAAGTCTATCCATGTGTGTAACATGTAGATATGTTCTATTCTAAGTGTGTTTATCAGAATACAATTTTTAGAGTAAATCTTTATAATTATGTTACGAATGGATGCGATTTTCTTTTTTGATTATTGAGATCTGTCATCGTTTTGTATTTAAATATGAATGCTGTATGAACTTAGACATGTAGCCAGAAACTTGCATAGTAGGTATAAGAATGTTGAATAGAGATGTCATGACTGTTTTTGAAGAATTTGAAGAGGAATTTGAATTACTTTCATGATATAATTGTTCAAGACTAAAAGATGCAACAGTAAATGAATATATTATGCTTCTAATTACCTTTAAATAAGAGTTATCTTTATGATGCAGCCTTTTTGAAAGTGCCATAATAGCTGTTTCAGGTTGCCTATCAGTGTAATGATATATAAATACTTGGAGTTGTGTTCGTTCTTCATTTTATATTTCGAGGAGAGCATAACTCAGAATAGCTGAGGAAAGACAGAGACAAGCGATTGACATTTATTGTCAGTTATGTACTTGAAAGTCAGCTAGATGTTTTATAGCTTTTTAAGTGTTTTTTTTTTTTTTTAAATCAACTGAATTAAATAGAAGTTGCTGTCTTCAGTTTACCAGAGAAGAAACTGAGATACAAAGAGGTTAAGTAATTTGCTAAAGGAGATGTAACTGTCTGATTTCAAAGTCCATGTTTTTCCCTACTATACTGTACTCCCTCTACAATAAGATTGGATATAACTGTATTGTTGTTAATAAGAACTTTTACAAAATGAAGTTATGATTTGCTTAGGATTTTTAATATATATTTGCAATACTGTATTAGAATACTTACACTTTAGAGATGAGCTTCAGATCTAAATCTAATTTTATTACAGTTACTAGATTAGAGCTAGGAGGTCTACTTTTTAAATTAGATTCAGGTGCTTAGCAAATAGATCACTCTCAGTGAATGTTGGCTGTTGTTATTTTAACTATACCTTTTAAGTAGCCTGTCTTACAGCATCTAATATTTATTGAATATTAATTTTGTTACCACTGTGTTAAGTATGTAAATGACTTACTATCTTGATATCCTCTGATACCTTCTTTGAACTATTTGCTATTTTTGGTTCTTAGCTTGTTGGGCTTTTTTTGTTTGTTTTTGAAAATTCAAGTACACTGTTGGAGATTATTGCCAGTTGAAGAGAAATGTTAGTGATAAGCCTGGTTAAGAGTTCTTTGGTTTACAGAATGGGCTAGCCATCTTTTGAGTTGTTGTGTATTGGGGAAAGTAACCACTTCTCATCAGCAGTAGTGCAACCAAGCATCTGCTGGATTGTCAGAATCACAGAATTGGCTTACCTCTTTATTTCCATTGCTTATGAAGTTTCAACATGGATTCACTCTTTATTTATTTATTTATTTATGGAATTACTTTAATACTTAGGCTTTCTGTGTAAGAACCATACTTGGGAGCTTTGGTTTTCAGTGCTGACTGGTAAAGACAGGTGAAGGTCTTCAGAGATTGCTACCAGGGACTAGATTTGAATGGGCTTTAATCTTCAAAACTTGACAGTTTGGAGGACTTCTACTTTTCTCTAGTTGTGGACATGAGAATATCTTTGGTTGTAAATGAACTTTTGTGTTTGGCCACACTCTTCAGAGAGGGGCTAATTGGACTAGAATTTCACCAGAATTGAGAAACATTTATTCAGGTATGCTAATAGTTGATTCATAAGCCTATATCTTGCCCAAGTGCACTATTTGTATGAAGTTGTCTGGCTCTGACACCATGTTAGGATTGTATTTCACAGTTTGAACTACAGAATAAAGGGCAGATTGCTGGATTGGGAATGTGAAATTTCCAGAACTCTTAAGTGCTTCTGAAATCCAAAAATAATTCATGTAGATGCTCTGGTTGCGCTGTGTATCTGAATTTGTGTTTGTGTCAGTGTATCTGTGTATGTGTGTATTTATGTATGGTGTTTTTGAGTCAGTCATTTTCCCAGGATGTGTGTCACTGTGCCTGTGGCAAGAATTTCTGTTTGTTTCCCTTTGGCTCTTACAGAAAATACCAGTCCCGGGGCACCTGGGTGGCTCAGTGGGTTAAGCCTCTACCTTCGGCTCAGGTCATGATCTCAGGGTCCTGGGATTGAGCCCCACATCGGGCTCTCTGCTTAGCAGGGAGCCTGCTTCCCTCCTCTCTCTGCCCGCCTCTCTGCCTACTTGTGATCTCTCTCTCTGTCAAATACATAAATAAAATCTTGGGGGGAAAAAAAAGAAAGAAAATACCAGTCCCTACTTTAGGATTGGAAGAAGACAATACTCCAGGACAAAAAGATAGAGGCTATTCAAAGATGTACCATGTTCCTGACTTTTTTTAATCTGAGTTTTCTCATTTGCTCCTCCTTTAAAAAAAATTATACCTTTTCCTTCCAAAACATTCTCTGTTCTCTATTTCTTATACTCCTTATTTTCTTCTATTTTTGTAGGGTACTGGAGTCAAAAAGAAAGGTTAAGTACATAGTCTTCTATGTGAATTGCTCATTATCTTCTGGTAATTGAAAGTTAACTTGCATTGTAAGTGTACATGATAATGTTGTCTGTCTCTGGAATGTTTTTAGTGTTCCAAAAATGTTTATAATTTGTATGTAAACTATATATTTTTAAAATCCGTGTTTTCAATATTATTTAGTTTTATTTTTTTTTCATGGCTCATACATTAAAAAGTATAAAAAGGTACACAGTGGAGACTCTTACTTCCTCTTCTGTTTCACATCGGCCCAGTTCCTAATGCCCTAATGATAATGGGTGATTCTGGTTGCTTATTTATTCTTCCAAAGATTTTTTTAAAACCATATACAGGCCCATTCAAAGTGTATTTTCCCACCCCTAAATTATGTCTATACATCTGTCCCTTGCTTATTTATATAATTTTACTAAATTTATTAAATAAAAATACAGTATGGGGATATTTCTAGAACAGGACATGAGGAGCTCCTGTGTGTGTGCGTGTGTGTGTGTGTCTGTCTGTCTATCTTTTTATGTGCGCTTAACTATTTCAGAGTATTCATAGTTCTGTAAAGAGTATCCCTTACATGTGTGATCTGGTCTATTTCTGCTGGGCCAAGGGTGCTTACATTTCTAATTTTGGTAGTTATTATAGTAGTAGTTTACACTACCTACTAGCATTGTATTAGGAATTAAAAAAGAATTAAGTTGCTGTTAAGTTAGTTGCAACTTTTTCAAAAGTCAGGTATAGTTTATACATAGTAAGATTTAACCTTTTGAAGTATAAAATTCAGTGTGTTTTAACATTCATACGGTCACATCATCACTGTCCCCACAGTGATAAAAATAAAGCCATCCTCCTGGAAAGTTCTCTTGTCTCTTTTTGTAGTCAGCCTCCTCTGACTAGTCCCGAGTCTAACAGTTATTGATCTGATTTCTATTCCTGCAGTTTTGCCTTTTTCAGAATATCTTATGCATGGAATCATGTAGTATGTGCTCTTTTTATATGGCTTTTTTTTCATTAAGCATAATGCCTTTGAGATTCAGTCATGCTGTGGCTATATCATATGCCACATACCATATTTTTTTCTTTTCTTTGCTGAGAAGTATTTTATTATATGAATGTCCTAAAATTTGTCTGTCCCCCAACTAATACGTATTTGAGTTACTTCCTGTTTTTGGCAATTCTGAATAAAGCTGCTGTAAACATTTTTGTATAAGAATTTTTGTGGACATATATTTCAGTTTTTCTTGACAGTTACCTAAGTGTGGGATTGTTGAGATATATGGTAAGTTTAACTTTATGAGAAACTGACAAACTATTCTCCAAAACAGCTGTATCACATTGTATTTCTATCAGCAATGTATGAAAGTTCCAGTGTCTGACCCTAGTCAGTACTTGGATTTGTTGGTTTTATTTATTAAACCATCTAATAGGCATGTATTGATGGTGTTGATGTCTACTTAATTTTTAAAAACAGCTTTATTAAGCTATAATTCACATACCATACAATTTACCCATTTTAGGTATATAAGCAATGCTTTTTAGTATATTTTCAGATAGCTGCAGCTATTATCACAGTCAGTTTTAGAACATGGTCATGACTTCAGTGAAAAAAAACAATTCTTGCACTCTTTAGCTGTTATCTTTTGTCCTCCCCTCCACCCCATCCTCAGCAACCTTGGATCTACTTTCTGTTTCTATAAATTTTCCTATTGCAGATATTTCATATGAACGGAATAGTATGTGGTTTTTTGGTAATTGCCTTCTTTCACTCAGCATAATGTTTTCAAGGTTTATCCATGTTGTGTGTATCAATATTTCCTTCATTCTTTTTATGGCCAAATAATATTTCATTATATGGATATAACATACTTTGTTAATCCATTCATTAGCTGACGGATGTTTGGGTTGTTTCTACCTTGACTATGCTGCTATAAATATTCATGAATGTGTTTTTATTTCCTTAATAATTAATGATGAGACTGTTTTTCTATACTTATTTGCCATCTACATATCTTTGGTGAAGGTCTCTGCAAATATTTTGCCCCCTACATTTAACTTTTTATTTTGAAATAATTTTAGGTTTACTTGAAAGTTTGCACAATAGTAGAGAGTTCCCATGTGTACCTGTCAGTTAGGTTTTTCTGCTGTTACTAGTTTAGAGAACCATGGTGTATTTGTCGAAACTAGAAGATTAATATTGGAGCAATAGTGTTTATCCAACAATAACCTTTATTTGCATTTAACCAGTTTTTCCACAACTGTGTTTTTTTTTTTCCCCCTGTTCAGGATCCAGTCAAGGATACCACATTACATTTATTAGCATTTTGAAAATTTAGCTGGTTTTCCTTGAATTGTGAGAGTTGTTTATATATTCTGGATAAATATTAAAATTTATCAGATGAATGCCACTTGTAACATTGCTAAGTTTTTTTTGTTTTGTTTTGTTTTTTTTAAAGGACTTTTATTTTTTTTCTTTTGGAAAGTTTATTTATTTATTTATTTGACAGGCAGAGATCATAAGTAGGCAGAGAGGCTGGCAGAGAGAGAGGAAGGGAAGCAGGCTTCCTGCGGAGCAGAGAGCCCGATGCGGGGCTTGATCCCAGACCCTGGGATCATGACCTGAGCTGAAAGCAGAGGCTTTAACCCATTGAGCCACCCAGGCACCCCAACATTGCTAAGTTTTATAAAATAATTTTTATTTGAAGCAGAATCATTACTCATTCTTTTTTTTTTTTTTTTAAGATTTTATTTATTTATATGACAGAGAGAGAGAGATCACAAGTAGGCAGAGCGGCAGGCAGAGAGAGAGGAGGGAGCAGGCTTCCTGCTGAGCAGAACGCCGGATGTGATCCCAAGACCCTGGGATCATGACCTGAGCCGAAGGCAGAGACTTGACCCACTGAGCCACCCAGGCACCCCTCATTACTCATTTTGTTTAAGCTAAATACAAATATGTAGATTTTAAAATGCTAATTAAATTTATATAACATTAGAGGTCTGTATTTTCCCTACTTACATAACAAAAGAATATATTCTAAAAATTGTGAAAAAATTATATTTTCTCCAGATTTCACCATTGTTTTATAGATATGTTCTCAGGTTTTTTGTTTTTGTTTTTTTTTATTTTTTATTTTTATTTTTATTTTTTTAAGATTTTATTTATTTATTTGACAGAGAGAGATTACAAGTAGGCAGAGAGGCAGGCAGAGAGAGAGAGAGGAGGAAGCAGGCTCCCTGCAGAGCAGAGAGCCCGATGCGGGACTCGATCCCAGGACCCTGAGATCATGACCTGAGCCGAAGGCAGCGGCTTAACCCACTGAGCCACCCAGGCGCCCTTGTTTTTTTTTAAAGGGAGAGAGAGTGTGAGTGCACACATGGGGACTTGGGGAGTGGGCAGAGAGCCAGAGGGAGAGAGAGAATCTTAAGGAGGCTTCACACCCAGGATGGAGCCCAATGTGGAGCTCAGTCTCAGGACTCTGAGATCATGACCTGAGCCAAAAAGTCAAGAGTTGATGCTTAACTGACCGAGCCACCCAGGTGCCCCAGAAAAATATTTTCTTATTGCTAAAATATTCCCTGTGTGGTGTAACTGATTTTTCTAACAAACATAGGGAAAGACGCTTTGCAGACATTAAGATGTGGCTGCATAGAAAGCCTCTGAGCATCAGGAGGGCTTTAGGAACCTTTTGTATGAGGCAGATATTTTTTATTTTTCCTTTTCCAGTGGATCTCACTGTAGAAATATTTGAACCTTGGGTATTAGTAAACATTCACTACTTTATGAATCCTTGTAATAGAGATTAAATAATTCAACAAGTGTTTATCAAGGATCTACTATGTGCCACCCACTGTTTTAGCCTTTGAGGATACAGCTGTGAACAACAACAACAACAACGAAAACTCCTGCTTGGTATGCGGAGCTTACATTTTAGTGAGGGGGGCACACAAACAAGGAATAAACAAATATATAGCATGTTAGATGTTGATAAGCATTATAGAAAAATATTAAACTGAGTAAGGTCACATTTGGAAGGCTTCACTAATGAAGTGGCATTGGAAAAAGGACTGAATATAGCTATGGAATCAGCTTTGTGGTAAATAGAAAATGTCAAAGGCTCTTTAGATGGGTTCTTGTCTTGGCATGGTGAGGAATGGAGGTTTCAGAGTTGAAGCAATGGCCAGGAAGGTATTGACATCAGAGGATTAGCAGGGGAGGCCTGGTTGTGTGGGGACTTTGGCTTTTATTCTGAGCATGTTGGGGACCCATTGGAAGGATTTGAGTAGCAGTAGGTTAAGATCAATTATAAATGCCAGATTGAGAATAGTCAGTAGAGGGCAGAAAGTAGTCGCAGGGAGAGCAGTCAGGGGGGTCAAAGCAATCAGCTAATTGTGATAGCAGCTGATGGAAGGGAGATATGGTTATGTTGGGTACATTATGAAAGTAGAACAGACAAAATATATTGGAACTTGGTGTGAGAGAGGACTCAAGGATGACTTCATGGTTTCTGGAAGAATGGGGATGATATTTCCTGGAGAAGAGGACTTTGGGAAGATCAGGTTTGATTGGTGCTGGTAGTGGTAGTGGTCAGGAGTTCAGTTTTAGAACAAGTAGAGCTTGGGATGCTTAGTTGTGATCCAAAGAGTTGTCAGGTAAGTAGTTTAGAGTTTACTGGGCTCGAGATTTAAGGCTATAATGCTATTTTTTAAAAATTGATTAATTTATTAGAGAGAAAGAAAGCATGGGGAAAGGGACAGAAGGATGGGGGGAGAGAGAATCTCAAGCAGACTCCCTGTTGAGTGTAGAGCCTGACTTGGGATTCCATTCACAACCCTGAGATTGTGACCTGAATCGACATTAAGAGTTGGATGCTCAACCGACCAAGCCACCCAGGCGCCCCAAGGCTACAGTGCTTTTTAATCACATCTCTCTATCATTGGAAGGCTTTATCTGATCTTAGTGATGGGAGTGAGTGTCTAGCATAGTGCTTGATAAGACAGAAATGTTTAATAAATATTTGATGAATGGACTTGAAGTGTAAATCTCAGTACTGTTTTCTCTAATGATGTATTTTATTGTAATAGTTTCTGGAAATATTTAGATGCTAAAAAGTAATGTGTAGATACTGGAAAGTAAAACCTGTATCTGAGCTGGAGCTGTTCACTCTGCTGTCTCAGCGCCTCTATTCCTGACTGTCATCCAAAGTGCTATTCTTGGGGCACTGGGTGGCTCAGTCAGTTAAGTGACTCTTGATTTCTTCTCAGGTGACTCTTGATTTCTTCTCAGGTCATGATCTCAGGGTGGTGAGATCAAGCCCCACATTGGGCTATGCACTGGGCATGGAGCCTGCTTAAGATTTTCTTTCCCTTTTCCCTCTGCCCCCTCCCCACCCCACTTGCATTCTCTTTCTAAATAAAAAAAAAACCCAAAAAGTGCTGTCCTTGATCCTAGGCTTCTTGTTCCTAATGGCCATGATTTCTAATGCTTAGACTCTGGAAGAAATTCAAGTTACATGTATCATAAATTATTTATTATCAGAAAAAGCAAAGGTTTTGGTAGTAACTGTGTTTGGCTCTGTTCAGTGGGCCTAGAGATCTGAGTGTGTTATTTAATGTTTTGTAACTTTGGCTTAACTTTACTAGGTTTAAGAAACGTATATTATTCTGTGTGCAGGCTGCCATAACAAGATAGGCTAGACTGAATGTCTTAAACAACAGCATTTTTTTTTTTCCTTACAGTTCTGGAGGCTAGATGTTCAAGGCCCAGGTTTTGACTGCTTTGGTTTCTGGAAATAGTCATCTTCTTGCTATGTCCTCACATGGGCTTTTCCTCTGTGCCGAGAAAGAGGGCTCTCATGTCTCTCCCTCATTCATAAGGACACCAATCCCGCTGGACTAAGGCCCCCTATTGACCTCATCTAACTGTAATTACCTCATAAGGGCCCCATCTTCAGATATCACTGTGGGGGTTAGGACTTAATCATACAAATTTGGTTGGAGTGGGGGCAGACCGAGCATCTTTAGATACTGGGGTTATTTTGCAATTTCCCTTGTGTTTGAAAACAAAAAACAAAGAACACATTTTTTAAGGTGCTTATACTGGAAGCATCATTATAGAAAATGAAAGTGACTTTGTGAAAAATAAATGCAAAAATAATGCAAAGATTAGGTTTACTGGGAAGGGTAATTTAAATTTCTGAAATGCTTACATTGTAGAATATTTAAATACATGCAGCTCATTATCTATAAGCACAAAGAATAATAGTGATACTTTAAAAATGTTTTTTTATCCTGATGGAATTGATTTTAGTGAATTAAGAAATTGTTCACTTGTAATTAACGTTCAACTAATGTGTCTGGGTTCTTAAATTCTTTTCTTAAGTAGGGAAAATGTGCCCACATACAGATTTAATTGCATTATTAATTTGCTTAGCATTTTCATGGTGTAATTGACTTTTGCACAGACTGAATTGCTAATTAGTGGAACCTTAATGAATATGGCTTAATTTTACCACATAATATGGCCTGAAACATCAACCACAAGCTTTCTCTAGGGAGGTATTAGAATAAGAGGTATCCCAATGGACATTTTACATTTATGTTTCATCCTACCCTGATAGTGCTGAAAGGACCAGTAATCTGTGATAGACAAAGATATACACACACATACATATACAAATGGGTCTATATCACAAAACATCTAAAAGCACTCCTATAGTGTATTCTGTTCTTTTTGATAAACAGTATGAAAATGTAGAACTTATATTCTCATGTCCATATTATCCAGCTAAAGTTACAAAGCCTGCATATGATACAGATAGTTTGGTTATAGTTTTCACTGCTATGTTGAACAACATTTTATCTCTTTTCAGCTTTTGAAATTTAGGCAGGTATGGGGAGAAATTAGTTAAGTTCATACCTTAGGATGCAGATGAAACCTTGTTAAAATTCTACTGTTAAAATCTCATTGAATTGAGTGAGCAGACTCTAATACACCAATAAGAATAAGGTGACTCCCTGCCCTTGTGGTGAGTTAGTTAACTTCATATTTGGGAGGTAGAGAGAGAAATATGAAGGAGTAACATATGTGTTGGGGGAAAATATTTTCTCCCCCATACTTACTGTTTTGTTTTTAAAGATTTTATTTATTTATTCAAGAGACAAGAGATCACAAGTAGAGAGACAGGCAGAGAGAGAGAGAGAGAGAGAACGAGAGAGGAGGAAGCAGGCTCCCTGCTAAGCAAAGAGCCCGATGCGGGGCTTGATCCCAGAACCCTGGGATCATGACCTGACCCGAAGGCAGAGGTTTTAAATCACTGAGCCACCCAGGTGCCCTTGTTTTGTTTTTTTAATGATGAAGACAAGGGGATTTTGACTTTATATTTTGAGTTTGGTTGAGAAAGGATTAAGAAATGCGATGTAATCATCTTATATCATAACTTTATCTATTTGCTGCTTCACTGTTTGGAGCATAAAACTGTTTTTTGAGACCACTTGAACCAAAGGTAACAGGACCAGGGTACCAGTTTAGAGTCGCATACACATTGAATGGGCACCCATCATAACTACCACCCAAGGGAAGTTTCCAGACAATAATGTACTGAAATTGGTAGGACAGAAAACTGTAAGCTTTCTATAGAATAGAGCCTCAATCAATTTGGTACTTCTGGCTAAGTAACGTTTTCAGTGAACAGGTGAAGGTCACATACATTATAACAGTGTGACATTCTAGGATGTGCATACTTAGACACTTAAGCCATGTTGTCACTTGCCAAATATATTTTAACACATTGGTGGTGTGTGTGGCACTGCACTACTAGTTGTAGTTGGATATTCGGGTGAGTAAGACAGTGAAGGGAACTTGCAATTCAGGGAGGCAGTACTCAGTAGAGAAGAATTCATACAGTTGTGGAAGTGACTAGACGGTATAGAAAAGAGTGAAAGGAGCTTTAATGTGCAGATGTCAAATGACAGACGCTATAACTCTTTCTATTGGAACGATTTTTGGTTCCTCAGCAGGCTCTTCTGTATACTTTCTAAATTCAGTGTTACTCGAGATTATAATTCTGTAGTATTTAGAGCTTTGAGAAGAGCATCTTACACAGTTTAAAGCACACATTTAGAGCATAGAATCAAACAAGATGCTAAGGCATTTTGAGCAACATTTCATGTACTGTCATTTATACCCTAAATATACAGAGTGCTTTTAATTTTTTTCTTTTCCTTCTTTTGGCTGAAGATTTATTTATTTATTTATTTACTTATTTAATTTAAATTTTTTTTTAAGATTTTATTTATTTGTTTGACAGACAGAGATCACAAGTAGGCAGAGAGAGAGAGAGGAGGAAGCAGGCTCCCCACTGAGCAGAGAGCCTGATGCGGGGCTCAATCCCAGGACCCTGGGATTATGACCTGAGCCGAAGGCAGAGGCTTTAACCCACTGAGCCACCCAGGCGCCCCGATTTATTTATTTATTAGAGAGTGCCTGCACATGTGCTCATGAGTGGGTGGGGAGAGGGGGAAAGAGTCTTAAGCAAATTTACCACTGGGTACAGAGCCCCATGCAGGGCTTGATCTCAGGACCCTGTGATTATGACCTGAGCCAAAACCCAGAGTTGGAGGCTTACCCGACTGAGCCACCCAGGCAACCTTAATTTTTTTCTTTCAAGGCTATTTTGGTAATCTTAATTCCCATAACATAAAGATTGGAGGGCTAGTAAGCTCCAGATTATTCTAAAGTTATCACTCGTCAAATAAAATTTGTTAAAAAGATTTTCCTTTGTTCAGTATTAGTAAGAGGACAACAAACAAAGCAGACAGATTTTTGCCAGGCATAAACAATGTTATATCCTGTTGATTAAATAGAAAATACCTAAGTCGATGTGCTAAAAATGGATTCCTCAAGTTTTGGGTTTTGTCACACCAGGGGTGGAGTCATTAAACGGGAAGACTGAAATCCGATAAACAGGAAATGCATGCTGAGAGACAGATTTTGAAGGGGAAATGGAGGCCCATGCTCTGAGAATTTCAATGGAATATTTAACTATTATGAGTACCTTTTTAAGAAGGTGCAGTGTTATGGAGTGCCAAGTGGTCTTTTTTCTCATTGTTTTAATACTGTGGATGACAAATGATCTCTACTGGGATTGCAGGTTGCAGATTAAAGGTTTTAAATATAATTCAGTTGTATTTTCACAGGCTAATGCATTGTGTTTAGCCTCATTGTTTTTTAATACTTTATACCGTAACGAAATACTTTTTCGTTTTAGGTAGAGATAGTTTTATTTATGTTTTATTGTTTTTTTTTTTAGATTTTCTTATCATTTGAGACAGCACACATGACAGAAAGAGTGAAAGAGAAAGAGATTGAGAAAAACAAGTGGGGGTGGGTGGGCAGGGGGAGAAGGAGACTCCATGAGGAGCAGGGAGTCCTATGTAGGACTCAGTCCCAAATCATGACCTGAGCAGAAGGCAGATGATTAACCAACTGAGCCATTTGGGCACCCATAAAGGTAGTTTTAGGTGTAATTTAGAAAGGTTAGTAGAGTTTCATATTGTTTCATATAACCATATGTTTTTATATTCACACACATATGTGTATATATGTATATTCAAGGAAGTTGGGAAAATGTCAGCTGTAATATTTAAAAAGCACTTTCCCCTCCTGAAACTCCAGCAGGTAAACAGCAAACAAACCTGAAATTATTATTTTTTTTTTGAAAGCAACTGTTTTTGGGGGTGGCTGGGTAGCTCAGTCAGTTAAGCATCCGACTCTTGGTTTTGGCTCAGGTCATGATCTCAGGGTCCTGAGATGGAGCACTCACTGTGTTGGGCTTGGTGCTCCACAAGGAATCTGCTTAAGACACTCTCTTTCTTTCCCTCCCTCTCTCCCCTCCCACATCTCTCTCTCTCTCAAGTAAATGGAGAAAAAACCAAATCTTTAAAAAAACAAAGCAGGTTTTTTTGGGGAAGGTATATATTAATTCCAGTGATGTTATAATTTCTTAAAATGTTTTTGGGATATTTCTTCTGTAATTGCCAAATACTAGGTTGTACGGAGACAGCTTTAAGTGTTAAAAATACCAGAGAATTCAAGATTTGTTGTGAGCTGGGAAAATGGAGAACTGGATAACCAACATAGTATTGTGGAAGTCTCTTCTACTTACGGTGGTGGAGATCAATATGAGAAAAGGCTCTCACTGATAATTCTGTAGTAGACAAAGTAGAAAACAAAATTAAGACCAGTATGTTATTTAAGCAGATGGGGGCCGAGAGGAGAGAATTTAACATTGATAATGCCAATTTAATATGTAATGGAAGTTCTTACAAGCAGTGATGTTGAATGTTTTGTGCCTCAAATTTTTTTCTATGTTTTTTAATGTAAAAGTTGCAAACACACTAAAGCCTCATCTTAAACAGTGTAAGTAAGTGTAGGTCTTTCTCCTATATACCACCATCCCAGAATCTCTAATAACTTTTTATATACTTCAGAAGAAAGTTTTATGATCCTACAGCATGGCTTATTCTCTACATAGAATTCTTGCCTTTTCCTTTACATAGGGTTTCTATTAGATGACTCACGAGGTCAGCCTTGTTCTGTTCAGAACTGCGTTTCCCTGGATGCATCATAATTTATCTCCTCACTCCAGGGATGGACATGTAGGGTCATTTCCAGATTCCATGTCACCTGACAAATAGTGGTGTGCTGAATGTCATTGTACATGTATGTATATATGTTTGTTGGACAGATACATCAAGTAGATAACTGGTAGTGGAGTTACCAAGTCTAAGTATGTATTTAAGTAACATTTCGATAGATACTTCCAAATGAGTCATTGAAAAAACTGTACCAATTTATATTTCCACCAACATGTATAAAAACCCAGGCCAACAATGATTTTTGTTTAACTTTTCCAGTTTTGCCAATCTGAGAAGTGAAAAATTATATCACAGTTTTCAGATAATATATCTTTGATTCTGAGTGAAGTTAAACATATTTTTTATGTTTACTGGCTAATGACGAAGGCGTTCTTAACCAGTTTTACCTATATGTCAGTGAGAAATGCTTTATTTTAAGTGGAGCCTGGCTCAACAAGTAGTGGGATCCTGAAAGCCTCGCTCCTCTGTAGCATAGGGGAAGTGCTCATCTCCGTGTAGTGTTTGGGGCATGTGTGCAGAACAGAAGACACAGAATTCCCTGTAACTTCTGAGTATGTGTGACCAAACATCCTTTCTATGTTGTGTTCATCTAAGATTATAGGTAGGGACGCCTGGGTGGCGCAGTTGGTTGGGCGACTGCCTTCGGCTCAGGGCGTGATCCTGGAGTCCCGGGATCGAGTCCCACATCAGGCTCCCAGCTCCATGGGGAGTCTGCTTCGCTCTCTGACCTTCTCCTCGCTCATGCTCTCTCTCACACTCTCTCTCTCTCAAATAAATAAATAAAATCTTTAAAAAAAAATAAGATTATAGGTATAAGAGTTTTATTCTTGTTAGCAAAAAATATTAAAAAGAACAATTGGGAGAAAAAAAGACAGTTTGGATATTTATTTTTCTTTTTTGATTTTTGAAAGCAAAAAGAGATAACTTAATGCCACTCAGAACATTAAAAATCATGGTAATACCTTGTTTTAATCTTTTTTTCCTTTTTGTTATAATTAAAAGTTAATGGATTTATAGCTTTGACAAATGAGGGACATTATTTACAATGTATACTGAATCCAGATTGATTTCTGACAAAACCAATAAGCAATTTATTTGCAGTATCTGAAAGTAAATGATAGGATGGAAAAATCCTCCTGGTACATTGGCAAGTGGATGGGACCAGATGATCAGATATTTCATTTCTACATCTACATTTCATGAGTCAGTTTCACACAACAGCTGCTATGGAGGAAGGGTTTAGTTACCAGAATACTTCATGGTTTAAAAAAAAAAAAACAACCAAAAAACCCAACAATGAAAAAACAACAAACACCCCCACCAACCCAAACCCATAGAAAAATAATATGAAATGCATTTGGTCATGAAAGGGTAAACTGAGCAAGTTATTGCTAATAAATAAATAAATTGCTAATAAAAAGATCACTTATACAGTTCTAAGAAGAGTCCTTATTTTTTGGTTTTTAGTTGTTTCAAATAACAATGGTTAAGTAAAAAACTAGTAATAACTAAGAGCAAACATTTATTGAATACCTTTGGTATAAAACATTTCACTATGCTATGTGAAGAACATATCACATTTTTCAGAAGAGGCTTTGGAAGTGCAGTGACTTGTCAGCGCTGATAGAGATATTAAATGGTAGAGCTGATGTTGGAATCTAGGAACTCCGTGTGCTCTTAAGCACTTAGATTGGATTTAATTCATTAAGAAGAATGAATCGAATTTGTGAGTTAGGCATATATTATTAAAATAAGTAACCTAATTTTAAAACATTAAAAATTTTCTTTGAGTACTTTTCAAGGATTAAGAATTCTTTTTTATACAACAAATACCCATTTCCTCTAGTTTTTTTTTAGTGAAAAATATTGATGTTTGTGCTACTCTTGATTCAGATCTTAATTCTCCCTTGTTTTGGGGTTCCAGGGATCATGGAAACCTACAGAAGTGAGACACATAAAAATTATACATTTGAAATACTTATTTTCTCCATCTTTTGGTATACACGTGGAGAAAGTATTTTTTGGCACAAAATATTCCTCTGGGCCCCTAACTATTTGATAACAGAAGGAGGATTTGTAAAGACCATGTGATATATTAGTTTATATTGACTGAGGGTTTGGATCAAATTTTATAAATTTTTTTACAGCTGCAGGGCTATTTTATATACAGTACTCTGGGTAAGAGCTTGATCAAATGTTACATGGTTGCTTTAAAGTTGATATTTGTTGGGGAATGCGTTGTATGGAGTAAATGTTGCTGGCTTTTTTGTTTTTGTTTTTTTGATTATTGTTTTGTTTTTTTTTAGATGGGCAGGGTGCTTTTGGGGAGCAGTGTTTGAACAAATATCTCCCTTTTCCACAGTCCATGTTGTTTCTATGGAGACCTTTTGATTCTATAAGAGCAGCCTCTAATGACCCAGGAATATGGCATTGGGTTGGGTGTGAGGAGCCCTGAGAGCAGAGTGCGGTCCAGATATGTATAGTCAAGTTTGTTCATACATGTTATTTTGCAGTAGCCAGAAGCCCATTGGTCTTTTGCAATCTCCCCCTTTCTTGTTCTTTTTTCCTATATATGTGTGTGTGTCTGACAACGAAATAATGGGACTGTATAGAGAAAAACCATTTTTCCTTCTCTAGTCTCATACGCCTTCCTCTCAGGAGAGGACCAACCATTTAGTGAATGTCCTTCCGATGTTTTTATTTTTTTGCTGCATATGTGTCATATGTCATAGTTTTATCTTAATACTCTCGTGCTTCATTTACAGTTCCACAGTTTGCTTTTTTCTCAGCCATATTTCTTGAGTTCTTGCCATGCGGATGTATGGTTCATTTGTTTTAGTTGGTGTATAGTATTCTGTTGTATTGCAGTTAATCTAGTCCCTTAGTTTTGGAAGTTTAGAGTGTTTGCCCATTGTATTTGTAATTCCTCAGTTTGATTTATGCCTGTCCTTTCCATGTTGTTTAGCAGGAGAACTCAATAAATACTTGTTTGATTTAATTTTGATTTAGTGAAAGCCAGGTCATTACTATCATTAATCTGTTTGTGTGTGAGAGAGTGTGTTTGTGTGTGTGTGTGTGTGTGTGTATGTTTACCAATAGGCACTGTTTATATTGTTATTTTAAAAAATTGCTTTAGGTATCCTCCAGTCATTCCTTCTCTTCAATATTCAACCTAGCAAAATTGAATTGTGATACATATTAGCCAGGAACCTGTAGCCTGGCCAGGTTCTGGGACGTCCTGATTATCTCAAGTTGTGCATTTTTCGGAAGATTATAAATAACAGGTTCCTATTGTTAGAAACTGCTTCTAACATTTCGTTGGGTCTAGGATATCTAGAGAAAGCAGAGCAAAAGCACTTTTGATCAAGTCCGTTGATGGTTTTGCGTGTTAAACAATTACCCTATTTTTAATTTCCTTATTGTCATAATACTATTTGGAAAGTACTGCTGAGGACTCAGTGTTTGCCCAATACAACTGTCAAAATATAGGCTATATATAGATCAGTGCTACCCAAAAGAAATATAATGCATGCCATACATATAATTTAAAATTTTCTATCAGCCAGAGCAAAAAATGTGAAACAAAACCAATGGAATACATTTTATTTGACCACCATATTAAAAAATACTGTCATTTCAACATGTAAGCTATGTAAAACCTATTGAGATGTTTTACTTTCTTTTTTTCATACCAGGTCTTCAAAATATAGTGTGTGTTTAACACTTAACAACATATCTCCACTAGGACCAGCAAAATTTCAAGCATTCCATAGCCCTATGTGGCTAGTGGCTGCCATAGTGGACAGCACAGGTGTAGAAAACACGATTATCAGAAGTATCAAGTACCAAAGAAGATATGCAGTTGGCAAATAAGCATATGGAAATATGCTCCACTTCAAATTTCAGAGTAATGAAATTAAAATAAGATACCACTACGTACCTGTTAGAATGGCCTAAATCTACAACTGACAATACCAAATGTTGGCAAGGATATAGAGCAATACGAGGTCTGGTTCATTGCTGGTGGAAATGCAATGTGCCACACAAATGGCACAGCCACTTTGGAAGATGATTTGGCAGTTTCTTACAGACTAAATATACCCTTATCATACGATCCAGCAATCACACTCTGTGGTGTTTACTTAAAGGAGGTGATATACAAAAACCTGAAAAGGATGTTTATAGCTGTTTTTCCAAAACCTGCTAAAACTTATTTTTTTTTAAAGTTGTTTTTTTAAGACAACACTTAAAACATTAATCAAAAATTATTCTTTTTCATTTTCTTCATTACTGTTCTAGTAGCCAGCCTTTTCATCTGAAACAAAACATTAATGACTAAAGATCATTGTGGAAAATTACCTGCAACATAAAGGATACTGTTCTTAAAAGAACTCAATAAGAAAGGTGAATATTAATAGTGAACAGAAAAAAAAAAGGAAAATACAGAAAGAAAAAATAAAAATGGCCTAAAATATATGAAAAATTTATTTTCATTAGAAATTAAAGATACAGTTGCATGAAATGCCATGTTTTTGTTCATGAAATTGGAAAAAATGTTAGAAGTATAATACCCAGTTTTCCTAGGGATTTAAGGAACAGATACTCTCATACAGGGGTAGTAAGCATATAAATTTTATAACATTTTTGAAAGGTCGTTTGGTAACATGCAGTAAACGCCTGTACATGCCCTTTGACTCAGCAGTTTTTTCCTTCTAGAATTTATCATAAGAAAGAAATTAACGATATTTGAACAAACTACCATTTAGGGCTTAATTTATATGCCATCTACTGCTTATATCTGCTAACTCACATAATTTTCATAGCACCCCAAGAGGCTCACAAAGGTCAGATGATGTGCCGAAGTTCACACACTATCAAGTGGCAGATGTATATTACAGCATCACTTAAAATCGTCAAGAAAAAAATAGCAAGAACTTAAATATCTAAAATGAATGGCTTGATGGAATGAACAGAGTTTATAATCAAAGACTCTCTTGTAGCCTTTAACTTCCTAAAGATATAATAGATGTCACTGATGAAAGTTGATTATAAAACAGAATGCATACTTGAATCATGCAAAAATGCATAACTGAATTTTTAAAAATATACCCATATGCTCACGTTACATATGATTTCCAGTCACCTTAACAGACTCAGGTTCAAATGTTTGCTTTGTTTCTTGCTAGGTGTGTGACTTAGTCAAGCTACCTAACTTTCCTGTTGCTTTAATTTTCTTCACAGAAATTCTTTTACCAACTTAGAGGTAGCTGGAAGGATTAAATAAATGCAAAGAGAGTTTTCAACAGTGTCTGGCATATGTGTTTAATAAATCACTTTCTTTTCTTTTCTTTTTTTTTTTTTTTTAAGATTTTATTTATTTATTTGACAGACAGAGATCACAAGTAGGCAGAGAGGTAGGCAGAGAAAGAGAGGGGGAAGCAGGTTCTCCACCGAACAGAGAACCCGACTCGGGACTTGATCCCAGGACCCTGCGATCATGACCCGAGCCAATGGCAGCGGCTCCACCCACTGAGCTACCCAGGTGCCCCAATAAATCACTTTCAAAGGTCTTTAAAAAGCCCTTTTTCTGAGTGAAAGGATTACAGATAATTTAAGATTTCTTATTTTTTACATTCTCACTTGTTCTACAATAGGTATGTTTTTTGAGTTTAAAAAAAAAAGGTTAGAAAATGCTTAATTTACTTCTGGGTTAAAGAGAGAAAAGATAGATATTTGATGAGACATATACCAGAAATTGTTATATTGTTTACTGAATTGGAGAGTTTGGAGAACTACTCACTTGATGTTGAAAACAGCCTTTCAAGTATACTTACATTTATTTAGCCATATTTATGAAGATAGTAGATTTCATTGAATCCTGGGACTTATTCTTTGTTGTTAGAGTAGGTGGTTAAGTGAGGTTCAATAAAGGAAGAATAGATGTTGAAAATTGGAGATGCTAGTTCCTTATGTTTATTTTCAGGGAAGTTTTTATTTTATCTAAGTCATTTCTTAAATTTTGAATGAGGAAGTGTTGTGACCCTTAATAAATGAGAAGGGCAAACTATCAAATGATTTACTAATTTTGGAGGTTATTTATAATGCTGTTTCTGATTATTTTTCCTGATTTTATTTCCATTTTGCCTCTACCTCTTTTGAAGTATCTATAACACATATGGTGGTCCATGTTCAATAACTACCTATTGAATGCCTATTTTTCCATTTGAAATGGTATTTCATTGTGTTTTTCATGGTTTTCTTGTTGTAAATCATTCTTGGCTTTGATTGTAGTTAGGCATTGGGTACAGGAGTGAATCTGGATTTCATATTACATTGTCTCAGTAGTAGTATATCTTCCCTTATTGGTTGCATTCTGGTGGGACTGTCAAGAACAAGTCCAGAAGAAACAAAAGTAAACCTAGTTCTGATGAACACATTGTTTCATTTTATGCAAGTTCTTTCTATAATCGATTTTGTCAAATGTTGACATTTTGCAAAATGCTTATTACTATGTTTCTTGAAATGAGAGTGTTGTGGTATAATTATTTTTTTGCTCCAAATTAAACTTGGATAAAAATAAATTTATTTACTGCAGTATTTTTGGAGTTCTTAAGTTTCAGGTCTGTATCATGCTCCTCTAAGGTAGGGGAGAGAGTAGAGTATTTATTTCCCAGATTTATTTTGCTTTTGCAAAATCATCATTAAAGATACTCTGGGAAATAACTGTTTTAAGTAAAAATATAGAGAACAAGAAGAAAAAAAAGAGCTGAAATATCTACTCATTGAATAAGAAGTAAAACTGGCTCTTAGAACTGTATTTTAGACACTTTAAAAGATAGCAAATTTAGGTAAAGTTTCGGTTTTAGTTTTCTTTTCCCTCCTACTGACCCCCATCCATCCATCCATTCCTTAAAACAAAAAACAAAAAGAGAGAGAGAGAGAGAGAGAACATTTTATGTAAATGATTAAAATAACTAGAGAATCACTCTTGTTTGTTTTCCTAAATAGATTATTTCTATGTACACTGGTTATAAGAGTGTTCAAAAATTGCTTTGAGTATTAAGTTTTAGACTGTCCAATTTTGTGCAGACACTTCATAAAATAGAATTGTTTAGGATTGGGTAGGCTTCCACTTGTTTGCTTTAGAGCAATAATAATCAGAGTTCATAGGAGACATTGTTATTGCAAACAGATGTGATTTAGAACATAATTTTATTCTAAAAACAGTTGGGTGCAGATAGAATTTGGTTCTAGAAAATTTCCTCCATAATCTTAGGGTTTTTTAACCTAGAATATTTTGCTTTTTGGCCTGGAATTTGCAAATCCTGGGAGAAGTTTAATCAAGTAATATTAATTTATTTTGTTGTTAGTTACATTGTTACTGTTATTAGTAGAATTGATTTATGTCATTATTTATGGTATTTGTATTATATAAAGTTGCCGAGCACCTTAAGTTAGCAAATAATGAGCCATCACTCCTAGAGGAAGTACTAGGGTAGGTTCCTGTAAGCCTCTTGTCACCATCTCTTCATCAACTGATCAGTATATAACCGTGTTTGATGACAGAACTAGAGAAGCGGGTGAGACTCATTTTATCAGTGAAATGTCAGGACAGCTTACTAGGTAGGTAGGATTTGGAAAGGAAACTGGTAGAGGTTAATTCTGTCCCAGAACAGTTCTTGAGTATTCCTAAGAAATAAAGGCACGTGATATTATTGCCTCACCATCATTGTCTTGTGTGTGTTTCCAGGTTTTGAAATCCTTTCACTCATAAAGTTGTCGTTGTACTTTAGAGAATGTGCACTTCCAGTGTCATTGGACTCAGATTACAGTCACATTCCTCGGTAACCTCTCGTTCCACTCACATTACCTTTGTTTCTTGTTTTTATCTTTGTTTTAAATTCAGATTGCCTTAGAAACTGCTTTTAGCATTTAGAAAAAAACAAACGATTGTTGATTTATGTTTGACTAAGTTAATGTATTTTTTTTAAGATTTTATTTTATTTTTTAAGATTTTATTTATTTATTTGTCAGAGAGGGAGAGAGAGCGAGCAAGCACAGGCAGACAGAGAAGCAGGCAGAGGGAGAAGCAGGCTCCCCGCCGAGCAAGGAGCCCGATGTGGGACTCGATCCCAGGACACTGGGATCATGACCCGAGCCGAAGGCAGTTGCTTAACCAACTGAGCCACCCAGGCGTCCCAATATTTTATTTTTTATTTGAGAGAGAGAGCAAGCTAACGACAGAGTACAAGCCGGGGAGAGGCAGATGGAGAGGGAGAAGCAGACTCCCCGCTGAGCAGGGAGCCCAATGTGGGGCTCCTTCCGAGGACCCTGAGATCATGATCTGAACTGAAGGCAGGCACTTAATTGGGGCTGAGCCACCCAGTGCCCTCTGTTAATGTATTTGAAGATTTGTACAATAAGCTGTTTTTAGAGATAGGTGAGAGGCAGAGTTAGTGATTGACTAAGAGATTTTAGAATTAGAGATCCTTGATTTAACCCTTTTTAGAACACACACTTGGGGGTCAAAGACCCAGAAGAAATCAATGACTTGCTCAGAATCTCAGATAGGATTTGATTCCAGATAGCGGTCAGATTTCTTACCTTGTTACTGCATTGGTACCTAAGATTCTACATTAAATTGAATGGTTGTGAAACAGGTGTTCTGTTGATAGTAATTAGTATGAGGATAGTCCCTGTGCCATGCTAGAATTTTATTTTCCTAGAAAGCCAATCATTTTTATAATCTATTTATAAGTACACAGTATACACCAGTTTTTAGTAGATTCCATATTTATTTAAAGCATAATTTTTAGGTGTTAAACACTCAATATTATAAAGATATGTGATATTTTTAAATCCAGAAAATCCTGTAACTTCTATAACCTAAGCCACAGAAATTAGTATGGGAAACATTTAGTCGGTGTAGCTACAGTGATTCTGAAATTGGAAATAGAGGACAGACAACCCTAAACTAGAAGGGAAAGACAGATTTTTAAGTTTTACAAAAGTGTAGATAGGTGGGAAAAAGTTAAAGTCAGCATGAAACTTAAGGTGAGCAGTTTTGATTTTCCATTTTGATTGACAGTCTCTTGTATACATTTCTTTTTATTTCCTCTTCCTTGTTTTGACATGATCTAAGAGGATTAGAAAAGGGAATGTTTAGGCATTTCTTCTTCCCTTTGGCTTTGAACAAAGGTGGGAATGTTCAATAATACAGTTCTGTCTTGAGAAGAAACGTATTTAATGGAAAGGAGATAATGGGCTTCTTTGTGGAAAAAGTTTCCAGGTAGTGGAACAGATGAGATGTTATCTGTTTCTGTAATAGGGCCATTACTGGACATTATTTTATAGTTCCCCACATGAATTGACTCTATTTAGAACAGGAGAAACTCCTGGAATTAATTTGAGTAGTCCTGCAGAAAATGCGACAGTTTTCAGGTAGACCTGTGTCATTTAATAAGTAAATTCATGTTATGCTTTAAGGTGAACTCATTTCTAAAAGTAAGGGCAATTGACTGATCTTGAAAAAAATATATCTCACTGGTATATGTTGTTTTAAAGTGTAGACAGGCTAAATAATTACTTTGAAAATGGCCACTTTCTAATTTGCTTGCTCTGAAACTTTTGAGAACAGTATCCTTAATTACAGTATAAAGTACACATTTTTCAGGCAGCCAAAAATTTGTATCACCAAGTTGATTTTATTGTTGTTACTGTTTATAATTTCTCTTTTCCAGGTCTATTCAACATTCAACTCTTCTCAACATTCTAACCTAAATGAAGCAATCATCCAAATTCAAGTATTTAATTTTGTAGTATTAAACTTATGAAAACTGCCTGTTGTGAACTGCTGTCTAACCCACCATAAAAATGCAAAATTAGGCAGGATAGTTGTGCTTGCTCTTAAGTTTTCACTGATCTCTTTGGATAAAGTTAGTGGAGTCCTAAATCCAGTTGAAATGGTGATTGTGTTTATTATAAATATAAATTATAATTATTAATAATAAAGGGTAGGTAACAGGCAAAAAGCATTCTAAGCTTGAAATTTGTGCTTACAGAGAATTAAAAGAAAAAAGTACATTGGCAATATACCAAGACATCCTTGACCAACCAGATGGGGTAGATAAATGGTTTAAAGAGACAATTTCGTTTAAAGTGCTGGGGAAGGAGTATTAAACCTAACTGGAAGCGTGAGATCTGATTTTGTCATGCAGGATCCTGAATTAGCAGAGGTTGGGAGGAAAGATTTAGTTTATCATACTGGTTAAGAATGCTAGGTTCTTTTTTTCCTTTTTAAGCTGTGTGAACTTGGGCAGGTTACTTAACCTGCTTAAACTTTTTCATCTGTAAAAGGGGGGAGAATGAAAGAATCTACCTCGTAAGACTCTTCTGAGGCTTGAAAAATGATCCTTTTCAAGCAGGTGGTTTTTATGAGTTTGACACTACTACATACAATAATAATTTTGAATGATGGCTGCATTGTAGGTCACAATCTTAGAGTCCGGTGGAGCTGGGAAAGAGAAAATTGTAAACAAAAAATAATTGAAATGGAAATAAATTTCTGATTGATAAAAAAGAATAGAATAGTCTAGAGTAGTCTCTAGGACAAGATAGATGCTCAAATGTATTTGTGATTTTTACTGATGGTATACACCTATTCCTTATTTAATTGCATTGGTGGTAAACCTATGAAATCATTATTACCTTTTTTATTTTTATAAATGAGACTCAGGGAAGTTTGGTAATTTGCTTCTTTGTAGGAAAGCTGGGATTGACATCTAGGCTTTCAGACCTCCCCCCCCCCCCCCCCCCCCCCGCCAAGTCAGGCTACTCCCTACCATGTCCCAATATGCTATGTTTTTTTTTTTTTTCCTTAAAGTACTAACAAATGCTTATATACATTTATTCCAAAAAATTTAAGTAGGAGCTGCTCGTAATCATTAGGATGTCTTATGTTAGCATTTTCAGTTACCTGGTTAATGGCATCTTTGGTTAGTTATGTTACTGTATGATAGCTGTAAAGCTGGTTTACTGTAAACAAATACTATGATTTTTATACCCTATGTGGAAAATCATAATTCTGGTATCACAGTGTCATCTAACACCATAAGATTAGCAAGTACAGTGATATTTGGTGGTTTGGACAAGAAACCCAGTCATACATGACAGGAAACCAAAGATTCCTTCAAGTGTTCCCTTAAGTCTGTGCTTCCCCAGGCTCATCTGGTTTTAAGAATTACTTTGGACAGCAGAGGCACAGATTCTGCTTGTGAAAAATACAGATTCCTAGGTCTCCAGAGTTGAAGAATTACTATAGCTAGAGAGAGGCTCAGTAATATGTATTATTTAAGAAGCTCACCCTATGACTCAGTTAATTTAGGAACTATTTACCAAGTGTGCATGTAGCTTGGTTTATTGGGTGTTGATTTTATTTGGCTAGTCAGGGTTCTTGCATTGTCCATTCAATGTGAGGAAAAAATACTGCTCAATTGTACCTTCTTTACAAGGAACTTCATGATCTGTAAATGTCAGTGAGTGTATGGCAGACTCCAATAGCCGCGAGGTTAGGACTGCAGCTTTTTTTTGCCTTTGTTGTAGGGATCTCAGATGGTTGTGGTTGAGTTGCCTGAGTGAAACTGCTATGTAATAACAATGTAAATGCTGGCCTGCAGGGTATACCAATTCAGTATCAGTCTTTAAAAAAAAAAAAAAAATAGCCAGCAGGGTTGTTACAAAGCACTTGTGAGAGACGCGGCCATTAATATTTCATCTATTATTGGTGATACTTCTAAATTACGTGCTTATTGTGTTCATCCATTATGGCCGATACTTCTAAACTTTTTTGCTGAATTTTGGGTTTATTGTTTATTGTATTCTTTACTTTCCAGTTTGGGAATCGTAAGCCTATGACCTTTTAAAATGGTTTCCAGAGTTTCAAAGCCGTGCCTTTGAGTTAACTTGACTATACCTGTTAGCCAAGATGAATGAATGGCTTTTTCGAAGAACAGGTTTTACAACCGTATAAGATTTTGTTGCACTTGGTATCTGTAATCTATTTGTGAAAAGGAATTGTTCACCAAGCCCACTCTTTAGGATGGAAGGAAAATGTAAGAGGTAACAACTTGAATCTTTCTATTGCAGTGGCTTTTCTTGTTCTTTAAAATACCAACTTTCCCTGTAGGAATTTAAAAAAGACCCCAACAAATAAATATACATATCTGTGCTAGAGTTTCCTTCTCTGAGAAAGGAATCACCTTTCTCCTGTGATAATCCCTTAAGCAATCAAAGCCATATCACCTCACCCCACCCCCTTTTCCCTTTCCTCTTGAGTTAATGCCAGTGGCATTGTTACTGGGGTAGGGAACCTGGGTTTTGGAGGAGTTGGCGCATGGAGCAGGTTTTTATAATTTTTGTTCTTAATAATGTCTGCATTGCATTTTTGCCACAAGTGAGAAGACGGAGAGTTCCTGTTAATTCTTCTGCATCTGCCCTCTTCACTCCCCGTCCAACAATAAATTCTAGGAACTGCAGTTCAGTGTTCTTTTATCTTTCATTGTTTTCCTTATCTGGGAAAATACTATTACTTAGGTGTAAATATAGATATAGATATAGACTATATTTGAACAAAAAGCAAAGGAAGCCAAGTGACTGTTCTTTGGTTCTCTTTCTTGTGTCCTCAGTCTGGTAGGACTTTAAGATTATCTACTTAGGGGTGCCAGAATGGCACAGTCAGTTATGCATCTGCCTTGGGCTCAAGTAATGATCCCAGAGTCCTGGGATCCAGTCCCTCCTCTGCAGGGAGCCTGCTTCTCTCTCTCCCTTTTCCGCTCTGCTCCTTCTGCTAATCTCTTTCTTTCTCTCTCTCTCTCAAATAAATAAATAAACAAGATCTTTAAAAAAAAAATTACCTAGTTAATCCCCAGTATTCCATGGGGGACAGTACCTAAACCAGCTTTATTGAAGGCACTTAAAAGATTTTTAGCAATCATTAGCATTTTCCTACTTAAATGTGTTTACTTTTAAGTAGGGGACACCTGACATTTATAGAGTTCCTTATTGAACATTTTGTGCAAATGTTTTCTTTGTAAGGAGGGAAAAAAGTAAGTTAATACCAATGGCAATCCTTGGTGGTTGTAAAAAAAAAAAAAAAAATGCAGATTGTTCACTTAGGAAAACATCCAAAGTATCTGAAAAGCACATATCAAAGTCTTCTCAGTTTGCTCTTTTGTATGAGTTTAATTCAATTTTGTTGAAAATAATGAAATTTTTACTAACAGTACTTGCTAAATCAAGAAACTAGAAACTGTTACTGGCCACCCTGCCAGAGTCCCTTTCTCACATTTTGCCTTGATGGGCATCATGGAGTCTGGCTAATTCTTTCCCCTTTAAATTTGAAATAATGGCAATAGCTAGATAATCGCCAATGTGTGAATGCTTTATATACTTTATCTTTTTTTTCTTTTTCTTTTTAAGATTTTATTTTTTTGAGAGAGAGAGAGAGTGAGAGCACAAGAGGGGGAAGGGTCAGAGGAAGAAGCAGACTTCTTGCTGAGCAGGGCTCACATGTGGGACTGGATCTTGGAACTCCAGGATCATGACCTGGGGCAAAGGCAGTGGCTTAACCAACTGAGCCACCCAGGTGTCCTATATACTTTATCTTATTTGATTTCCACAGCAGCACTCTACAGCATAGATAATACCCACAGTTTACATACGGTGAAATTTAAGTTTAGTGTTGTGAAGTAACTCTCCCAGCATCTCAGCACTAAATAGCAAAGTCAGGAGGACTGTGAGTGGTTTCTGATGCCAAAATACATTCTCTTAATCGTTGTCCTCCGCTAATCTATCATTTGCCGTGTCTCTTTGGGATCATGTGGCTGTTTATATTTTGCATCCTTCTCCCACAATTTTACAACTAAGAATTCCTAAGTTCAGATTCCACAGAATTGCAAAAGTGGCAAGGCATCATTACTATTCTCTTGGGAAAAACCTGTCGCCTGAATCTGTGTGGAGAATTTTCTTCAGATTGTAGAACTTGTAATGGGGTCAACTACAATATTTCTAAGAAAACTAAGCATAGTTTGTTCTTATTGTCCAAGATGTCAATTAAAAAAAAAAAAGTTCAGAATTCAGTTTGACCACTATAAAATTCTCTTTGTATATATTATGGCAAATTAAATTTGAGGCATTCTATTTTTAAGCCTTCAAAATTTCAGTGATTTGTTGTTTAAAAAGGATATGCATATTGGCTAGGACATTGTGGAACCGTCCATTTCTCTAACAACCCATTCATTGCTTTCTGTGGGGTTTTTTGCTCTTTTCTTAGGTATTTCCTCATGGCTTAAATAGTTTTTTCTTCTCCCCTCCCTCTCTTTTTTTAAATTAGCAGAATATAAAAATTCTACAACTCTTCATTAGAAGCGTGGAAGCAATTTTAACTGCTGGTGTGAACAATAGAGTTGTTAACATAGCAGCTCCCTATTTACAGATGGAAGCAGCTGCATCCTTTTTCTTAGGAGGAGCAAACAGAATTGTCCTCAGATCATCAGGTGAATGCTCCTGTGGGAAAATGCAAGACAATTGTAGCATAGATCCTATTGATCTCCCTCCAACCAGGCTTTTACTATTCTGTATAGAAGAGACTCCTTTTCAACTCCAAGTATGAAATGTAGCATTGGATTCATATTAATTGGACATTCACTTTTTTTTTTAGTTTAATAGGAGTTTTTCATCAATAAACTGTCATTGTTCAACATTACAAGTTGATATTTCTAGTTGTGCAAAGACTTCTAAAAAGTCTTTTATTACGTCAAGTATATCATAGATGGGCACGGCTGTCTAGCTTCATTTTATTTAAAAATTTTGAAAAATATTTTATTTATTTGAGAGAGAGAGGATGAGCACAAACAGGATGGTCAGAGGGAGAGGGAGAGAGAATCCCAAGCAGACTCCCCGCTGAGAGCAGAGCCCCACCTGAGACTCAATCCCATAACTCTGAGATCACAATCTGAGCCAAAACCAAGGGTCAGAGGTGATGCCTAACTGACTGTGCCACCCAGGAAGCCCCCCCACCTTTTCCCTATCTTCGTTTTAAAGTGTTATTTATTCTGTGGAATGTACTTTTTACCAATTGATTCTTCTGTGTTGTTTCTTGCCAATAACTGTTAGTCATGTTTCTCTATGAGATCTTAACAATAGCCAACCCAATAAAAACATACTTTTATTTCTGTCCTCATTTTACAGATGAGGAAAGTTTAGGAAATTGCCCAAGGTCACACCTGCCCAAGGTAGATGGTGGAACAAAGCTTCAAAGTCCTCCTCATAACATAGGAATATCCTTGATGGTATTGGGACTATGGCTACAGGTGTTTGTTTAATTTATTTCATTCAGTAGCACACATGTGAAGAAAGTCTGCTTCAAATCAACGGCATTGAAACCCACAGAGCTTAGACTAGGGTTGGGGTACATCCTTAATATGATGTGCAGTTTACCTTTTTCTATGTGTAACAATCTATAAGGATGAACATCTGCTACTTTGTGCTTCATAGTAATGACTCCAAAATGAAGTGGACCTGATTTAAGTGAATTTGTAATGTAGGCTCTTTTTATGCAGTCTGGAAAATCATCATCATTTTCTGTTTTCACAATGAAACTTTTCTTTAAGTGCAAGGCAGGAATTGATATTCAAGTGGAGTTTACTTACCGCGTTGAGATTTAAAAGGTAAAAATACTTCAACAATTTCTTCAGTAGTATCTCCTATACATTTTCCACCTTCTGCTAATTTCTTGTGATTATATATTTGGAACTAATTAGAAAATAAGTTTCTTTAAAGCTACTGGTTTTGATATGTTAATGTTTTTGATTGGATACGTATTACACTGGAAAAAATCTTGAGGAGAAGAAAAAAGGGTAACTTGAATGAGGACCTTCTTTCATGTATATGATTAAAAATAATCTTGGATATAATTGTAAAAACTGGATTGTTACGTAGTATTCTAAACATTTTAAGACCGATCTGTTAACTTGTTAGAAACTGATTGCTCAATATGAATTCAAAATTGTCAGTAAAATTGAATTTTGTAACAAATTTCTTTGGTGATGCTGGGCTTAGAAAGGAGGTAGTCAGAAGATCTTAACTATTTGGAGGTAGTTTTCTTTTAAAATAGTTAAATTATATTTTTAGAAGCTTGCATCATGTAGAATTTGTAGTTCCCTTATAGTTTTCGTTTCATGAAAATGTTCTTTGAATTAAAGAAATAATTTAGGTTGTGATGTCAATTGTGATAGTTTGTTAATTGTAGCCATACATAATCACTTTTCCTCATACATATTAAATTTGATCCTTAGTGTGTGGTCAGGTTTGTTGAATAAATCAAGAATGGCAGTGTCTTTCAGGAATATGATAGTCGCTTGAAAGAGGCAATGAAGACTTAATATTTTGGGAGCTACGATAATTGAGATTATCTCTCAGATATGTTTTGAACTCTCATACCTTTTTAAAACATGCATTATAAAATTCTGGAGAATAAAGTCCTCACGAGGCTTCATGCAGACAAACTAGAAACTTTCTATTCTGCTCATTTATATTCTATTTCTGACACATCTTTAAATGTTTATTAAAAACCTGGGAGTCTTTATGTATATTGAAAAAATTCATCTGAAATGTCATAATTGTTATTAGAAAATAATTTTCAACTTCCAGAGAAGCATACTTTCAAATCTTCAAACTTAAAATTCAGGTGTGTTGTATAAATTAATTATTCGAGTGGAGTTTACTTACCACATTGAAATTTAAAAGGTAAAAATACTTGGATGGAGAACCCACACAAATTCTGCCCTCCTCTGTACATTATGCCTCCCAAATATCAAAAGAGCACCTGAAGGATTTGCTGGCATTCTGTCATTTAATCCTCACAACAGCCTGAGGGGTTGAACATTAGTTTTACCACCATTTTTCATATGAAATAGACTCTCAGGTTAAGTTACTTTGTCCACAGTTGAAAATATGCAAGGGGTAGACTGTTGGGTTTCAACGAAGCCTGGCCTAGAGCTCAGTCTCTTACCCACTGTGCTGGTAAACAGTGCATTTCAGGAGTCTTCTCTGTTACTCCTTATGCTATTTTTTCCAGACAGATTACTCAGGGAGGGAAGAAATAGGTGAAATTCCATAGTGTAGGCACTCACTATATACATACAACTACAGATGTAACTATAAGATAAAGCTATATAATCATTTTGTTATTGCTACCCTCTTGTTAACACCTCTTCATATAATAGGAAAACATTTCTGGTAACTTTAACACCACTTGCTGAGCTGTGTAAAGTGCTTAATTTTTGTTTTGTTTTTAAATTTTGTATGCTATCATTCTAGCAAAGATAGTTGATTACTAGGTATTTATCCCTACTAGAAGATGGGAGTACTTGAAGTAAATGGTTCAGTTATTGTACTTACAGTGAAAATGTTTTTTTTCTTCCCCTGCTCAGATGATTTTGTGTATTATTGTAAACCTTACAGATTTATAGAAGTGTGGTAGAATTTTTTTCACCCCAAAAGCCCCAGTAACATCCTGTTAGTCTTTCATATAATGAGAGCTAATCATTGAGACATTATTTACTGTGTAAAACTGATAGTTGAATAAGCATTTGGTCTTGATGGTGAATTAGCTGTTGTTACTTGCAGATGCTTGCTCTTCTTGGGTAAAGTTGATTATATTGATAGAACAGAGCAAATAAAAATGACTATAGAAGTTCAGGGGAAATCCAAGATATTTGTATACAAGCATTCAAAATATAATTCAAATTCTTTTCAGTTTCCAGAATTCTTTTTTTAATCTTAATTTTTTTTCAGATTTATTGAAGGATAAATGACATAAACTTGTAAGATATTTAAAACGTATACTGTAGTGATTTACCATACACATACGTTGTGAAAGGGTTCCCCACTTTGAGTTAACGCATCTGTTACCAACAGTTATCTTTTTTGTTGTTGTTTAGAACATTTAAGTTCTACTCTAATAAATTTCAGTTATACAACAAGGTGTAATCAGTTATAGTCATCATGTTATACATTAGATCCTCAGGCCTTACTCATCCTGAAAGTGTCGATCCTTTCACCTGCTTCTCCCTATCCCCCTCCCCCCAGTCCGTGCCAGCCACTTTTCTACCTTGTGTCTAGGAGTCTGACTTTTTAAAAAAAAATTTTAAGGTCCCACATATAAGTGATACTTTACCACACTGTATTTATCTTTCTCTCTTGGGCTCATTTCACTTAGCATAATGCCCTCTAGATTCATCAGGTTGCTACAGATGAAAGGGTTTCCCTTCTTTTTTCAAAAATTGAATGATATTCCACTGTATAAATATATCACATTTTCTTGATCCATTTGTCCATCTATGAACATTTAAATTATTTCTATACCTTGGCTATTGTGAGTAAGTCCTTTTTTTTTTATTAACACATTATACATTGGAGAAAAATAATTGTCTTTCATGCAAAAATGAAGGCTCTGATTAATAAATGAAATTCACCCTTCTTAAAAATCCATAAATTAAATCAATCCGGTGGAACTGTCTAAGGCAATCCAAGAAAATTCATGTTAAAACTAATCTATTGAAATAGTTTGGTGGGCATAAAATTAGAATTACATTTTGCAGAGCTTTGGGAAAAAAAATTGTTCACTGACTCAGTGTATTTTCAGAGAGGATGTACTGTAGGCTAGATGCTGTATAGTTTAGAAAGATGCCAAGATGGATATACTGGAAGGTCAAAGAGGATCAGAAAAATAAGTGGAGATATTACAACTGTGGAAATCATGTCAAATATCTAGAAGGGTATGAAGAAATAGTTGTGCATATAAAATGATCAAAGAATCTTAATCTTTGAAGGTTTCCAGTTGCTTCAGTAATTTGTATTATGTAGGTTTGTATCAAGGTATATAATAGTTTATAAATTACCAACTTTATTTTTAAGTGACGTGTTATGATTGGACTTATGTATTTCTAAATTGCTGCTGCTAAGCATGCATTTAGTTTTAATTTTCTGGAAAGGTGATTGTTGAAAGGGTATGGCATATATGAAATAACACCAGAACTAATCATGAGGTTTCAAAAGTATGACTTTAGTTTTTTTTTTTTTTTTTAAAGATTTTATTTATTTATTTGACAGAGAGAGATCACAAGTAGGCAGAGAGGCAGGCAGAGAGAGAGAGGAGGAAGCAGGCTCCCTGCCGAGCAGAGAGCCCGATGTGGGACTTGATCCCAGGACCCTGAGATCATGACCTGAGCCGAAGGCAGCGGCTTAACCCACTGAGCCACCCAGGCGCCCCAGTATGACTTTAGTTTTAAGTTTGCTGATTAGATAGTTATAAAATGTATAACTACCAGTAATTTTTTTTCATTTTTTTCTTTCTTAAAGGGAGGCGGGGAGAGGGAGAGAATTTTAGTATGAGAATGAATTTGAATGAATGAGAGGAATTAATATTAGAATACTTGGGATTTGAAAATTGTGTCATATAAATACCATAATCTTGCTTATTAGTGATCTTTTTGTGTGTGTTTGAGGGGGGAGCAGTTTAAAAACTGTCTTTGATTTCTTTCTGTTTGGTAATTATTAGATATAAAGTAGCTACATGTGAGATTGTTATGGAAGTAAGAGATAATAGATGTAGAACATGCATCACAGGGCCTGGCATGGAATGGGTAGTAGTAACTGTTTATAAAGAGGTTACCCTTCATACAAAGTGGGTGGCACGATATAGTGAAATGATTTAAATAATATCGAAACAGAATTTTGAAAATAATTTTTTGTTTGATAATTCAGATTACTAAACTAGTGAGACATGACCTCTCTAGAAAAATTACAGATAGAGCTCAATATCAAAACAGTAAACTGAATGCCAGATCATAAAAATACAGATGGCTATTGTATTTTATGACTTAGTCCAGTTTGCTATTTTTGTATTAGTCTTAAGGAGAACAAAACTCCTAGACTCTGAAATATTACAAGCACATAGAATGGTACAAAAAATCTACTGAAAATCTTTAATATTGTGTACTAAAATCTTTAATATTTAATGTGTACTGAAAATCTTTAATATTGTGTACTCCGGCTGAAAATCTTTAAAATGGAATATATTCTGCAAACTTAAAAAAAGAGACAGCACAAAGGGCCTTCTGTTTCTTAAAGGAATTTTTTTCCCCTGGGTGGGGGAGGGGAAAGGTCTGTGGGATAAGCTTATTTAATATGACATCAGTTGAATAAAGCCAGCTATGAGTAATTATATCTGATATTTGATTTCCAGCTGGTTTGTTGAACTATTATTGGCTCTCAAGGTACTTGGATATTAATTAAATGATGACCTATAAATAAGTATTGTTTAGTGTTGCCTCACCTAGAACATTTAGAATGGGCCACCTGGTCTAAAGTTGTCATCCTTTCTCATGCAACTGCTATTTTAAAATTAGTACATTCTTAACGTAGAGGAAAAACATACGGTTGAGCTGTATTTTGACTGTGATTTTCTATAGATTATATATGTATACATGAATAGAATTAAGTGTATCATTTCTTTGCTTAAAGTTTTCAAACTCAAGTTGTTGTAAGTGAAGAATCATGTTAGATTGAATATAGAAACAGGTATTTTTATTTTGGCCTGTCAGACATTGAACAAATTGTGTAAGCGATGGATATTGTGGAAGATTGGAAAAAAAAAATCATGGGATAAAATAAAAATACAAAAGAATTGAAGTAAGAGAAATAAAAAGTTAGGAAGTAGGAACTGGCCAAATGCAGATTGATGCTGTAAAGATGTAAGGAAAGGGATTCCTGGCTAGCTCAGTCTGAGGATCTCAGGGTTGTTAATGTGAGCCCCACACTGGATGTAGAGATTACTTAGAGAGAGAGAGAGAGATGGAAGGAAAAGAGAGGCATAAATTAAAACCAAACAACTCCTTTAGAGACTCAGGCAGTATGTGTGGTGGAGGTGGAGGGCTGTTGGGCAAGAGGGATGAGCTCTTCTAGAAGAAAGATGTGTTTATTTACAGATAATAAATAGTGACCAGACACACATTCTACATTCTCACTTAACCTTTTGCATTGGGATCTTAGTGTGATCACTCTGTTAATCTCTCTAAGTCTCAGGACTACTCAAAGTATAGAAGTTAGTGTAGCTACTGGCTACAGACTCCTCTGCCAGTCAGATTATGGATTTCAGTAATTCTAGATCTTTCCTAGGGATTATAAGATATGGTCCTCTCTGAGAGCATAGTCTTTATTATTGTCCGTATTGACTTGTTCTTGCAGATATTTCATTTTATATATATGTTAAAAAATGCCAGCAATACTAACAAACATATGGTAAGTTACTTATGAATGATGCATTAATAAATGTTTAGGATATTAAAGTGAGAAAGAGAATGGTAGAGTGGTCTGAAAAGGCATCACAAAGGATGTGAGCTGAGAGGCTCATCAGGATGGCTTGGGCATTGGATATGTGCAAGGCAGAAGGAGGCATGCATCTTGCATGGCATGCTGAGATGCAGAAAAGCCATCCACATAGGGAATGCAGCAGAAGAAGAGTGGAATGAGTCTGGGATAGGATCGCAGGTGCAGGATGTGGAAAGCACTGTGAATGCACGTGTGATACAATTGGAGTTTGATGATTGGTGGAAATTTTTCACTGGAGGGGTGGCAGTGGGCAGCCTACACAGTTGTTTGGAGTCTTTTATATTATGCATGATAAAAGGGACGATGGCTCTTAATATTGTCCATGCCACTGAAAATTAAAAAAAAAAAAAGAGTATGACAAAAGACTTAACTGTATTTGAAAAAATTCAATGTCTAGAAAAGAAGAAAAGATCTACTATAAGTTGCAGCTGTAGGTCGAAGATAAGTCCCAGGGTTCTCCCCAGAGCAGCTGGGACACTTGTACCAGTGGCAGAAGAAGAGAAATCGAAAGGTTTGTGTAGGGGAAATTTAGTGTGGATTTTAGTTACCATTTTAAGCAATGCTCCATCAGCTTGGAATGGTCACTTATCAGCTGGTGTTTGTGATCATTTGTAAGAAAATCGGCGTCAGGGAGTCATTTGTAAAGGTAGACTGAGAGCAGATGTGACTTCTAAGTGAAAGGATTTTATAAAGAAGAGCGAGGTTCAAAGACCAGCCTTGGGATACTCACCTTGGAGAGACTTGGTGCAGCCTGCAGAGCTCTTTGGGAAGACCCAGGGGAAGGGAGTGATCAGCACTTGCCACCTTTTATGACATCTCATACTATCCTTCCCTTTGTTATTTTTTTCTTCTTACAGGTTTTCACTATCAACAGTTTTTATACTTTGGTTATTCCATTTCTTCTGTCCCACTAGACAACAGTTTCCACAAGGTCAGGGGATTTAGTCTGTTTTATATGCTAGTGTATCCTTACCACCTACAAGAGTGCTTAGCACAGGAGAAAGGAGAAAATTAATTTGTTTTAAGCAGATTATTGGTGATCTTGGAGTAAGGACTTTCAATTTAAGGGCGAAGATCAGATTCCAAAAGGTTCTACAGTAACTGGATAGTTGAGAAAATGGACAAAAGGGATATATACCTCTCATACCACAATCTTGACTAAGAAATAGAGCTGTTGCTATAGAGGATTTAGGAAGGGTCAAGTGAAGATTTTCTGAGGTGGGAAACTTTTCATTGCTAAGGAAAAGAATGGAAAATGTTACAGAGAACACAATGTTAATAGTTTAAAAATCTGGGTGTGTGCTGTTATTTTTTGCTTGAATGACTTACCACTTTCAGAAAAAGCACACAAAGGTGAATAAAAAAAACTACTCTTTTTTTTTCACGTTTTAATTTGTAAAAACTTAATTTTTGCTGAGGGTATTAATACTAAAGGCAGGATCAGCATGAGTGTTTTGGTGGTGGTAGTGGGAATGTGAGGAGGAGTTACCAGATTTTTTTCTGCATTTCACATTTTTGCACTGAATCTTCTACTCATAAGATAACTGGCCTCCTGGGCCATACTTGTGTTTGGTAGAATCCTCACTGGCATGATGAAGCAATGGTTTGGACAGGTTTACATGTGGATCAGTTCAGTGACATCTAATATTTACCTTCATGAATAAAACAATGCATTGATTCCAAAAGAATAAGAAATACAATGGTTAGTTATCTGCCACGTATTTTGTCTATCTATTTACTTATTTTATTTTATTTTATTTTTTATTTTATTTCTTTTCAGCATAACAGTATTCATTGTTTTTGCACCACACCCAGTGCTCCATGCAATATGTGCCCTCCCTAATACCCACCACCTTGTTCCCCCAACCTTTCACCCCCTGCCCCTTTAAGACCCTCTGGTTGTTTTTCAGAGTCCATAGTCTCTCGTGGTTCACCTCCGCTTCCAATTTCCCTCAACTCCCTTCTCCTCTTCATTTCCCCATGTCCTCCATGTTATTTGTTATGCTCCACAAATAAGTGAAACCATATGATAAGTGACTCTCTCTGCTTGACTTATTTCACTCAGCATAATCTCTTCCAGTCCTGTCCATGTTACTACAAAAGTTGGGTATTCGTCCTTTCTGATGGAGGCATAATACTCCATAGTGTATATGGACCCCATCTTCCTTATCCATTTGTCCGATGAAGGGCATCTTGGTTCTTTCCACAGTTTGGCAACCGTGGCCATTGCTGCTATAAACATTGGGGTACAGATTCTGCCACATATTTTAGAGTTAAGGAGGATTAAATGGCACATAGGTACGAGTCATGTAACATAGTACATTTAGTTCCGTAATTATCTATTATTTGATTTTGATGTACTGTTTTCTACCAAAGATGAGGATCAGCTATGATGAAGTGAAATTAAAGATAAAGCAGGGCTTATATATCTAAGAAAGTATTATCTTTAGAATTTGTTACATTTCTAAGTAATTTTTTTTTAAAAAAATGTTGCTGTTGTTCAAAACATTTTTAGGCTGTAACGTGGTGTTATCCTCAGAGTTGCTTAGTGAGTCCTACAAGGAAGTTACCTCTTCATATAAATGCATGTTATTTTTGAGCCTGCTTTAGCTTAAAAAATCCATTCACTCACTAGACATAGTTCTGGGTAAAAGTTTGATATTTTCAAAAGCCCAACCTCCCAAAATGACTACTACTGATACAATTCAGAAGAATGTGCTTACAGGTATTTGTAAAGCACACAAAGCTTATGCGTATGTTCAATAGCTAGACTGTGACCGTGAATAATGGTGAGAGACCTGTGACTAGAGAGGAAGCAATTATGTCCTTTGTCTTCCCTTTTTCTTTTTTTCTCCTCTGTGCATGATAGTTGGCACTTGGCTTTGACAGCAGACTGGGTACAGGCAGTTGGAAGGCTGTGCCCAACACAGGTTTAGCATAGCTGGTGGTTCTGCTAAGTTGGGTTTTCTCCCTAGAGGCTTGTAAATTTATTTGTACTTTTAAGGCATTGCTAAATATTTTATTATTGATCTGTAAGAGACATAAATAACTCAATAAATCTACACTTTGGAAGTGACACTCCTCTAATGGTAAAAGGATTTAATACTGACTGTTGGATCCTATCACATTTCCTTATGTGTAGTGGGTACTCAGTAACAATTTGTCAAATGAAAGAGTGAGGTTCTAGATATTTAAGATTTCTGGTGTAATTAATTCTCTTAATACGTGTTTTGTGGATCAGGGGCCGATGGGAGAAAAAAATATGTGATATGATTTAGAAGTTCTGCTGTTGGCTGTTAGCAGTGGTAGAGTGACAGAAAGCATTTGTTGAATTTGGGAGTAGAAAATGTGTCTTCTGCCATCCATGGCTTATAACTGAATCTCTATCTTGCATTGTAGCCAGTTGTGAGGATGTTTTATATATGTTAAAGACTAAGTTTCTTTGAGGACCAGAGTTGTTCTGTTCCAATCTCTGTCCTCCAAGATGACATCTAGCACAGTGTTTGTTCAGAGCATAGACTCAGTATTGACTGAGGATTGCCTGCGAACTGTGAATGAAGGGAAGGGATGATGTCTAAACAGGTTCTGGGTCCTCCCTACCCTGTGTTGAAATTTGGGCTAGGTAGAAGTCTCACTTGTATCACAAAGAACACGAAGTGTATTCAAGATTCTTTATTACTTTTCAAATCTAGCCATTCTTTTTTTTTTTTTTTTAAGATTTTATTTATTTATTTGACACTCAAAGATCACAAGGAGACAGAGAGGCAGGCAGAGAGAGAGGAGGAAGCAGGCTCCCCGCTGAGCAGAGAGCACGATGCGGGACTTGATTCCAGGACCCTGGGATCACGACCTGAGCCGAAGGCAGAGGTTTTAACCCACTGAGCCACTCAGGTGCCCCAAATCTAGCCATTCTGTACCTCTTTAGCTGTCTCCTGTTAAGAGTCTTGCAGCATTGTATTTTCCTTTAAATCCAGAAATTATCTAAGAGGACAACCGCAAAAACTGAAGTGTTATTGTGAGTATGTTGCTAGGAGGTCTCTGGAGCCTGACGAATTTGGGGGAATTTTTGGTACCTCCTCCACTGCAGCAGCCCTGTGCCTTAGTTTTCCATAATTGGCATTCAACATTGACTAATAGTAGTAGTAGCTGGTGCTCAAAAAAAGTGCCTACTATATGCCAAGGCACTTCTAAACACTTTATGAAACGTCACTGCTATAAGCCCCATTTTACAGGTGAATAAACAGCTACTGAGAGGTTGGGTGACTTGACTTGCTCAAGGATGCTGAGCTACTAAGTGGCAGAGTCAGGTTTTGAACTCCGGCAGTGTAGTTCAAATGACTCCTACTCTTAGCCCAGTGGCTTGGTGGACAGAGAGTACATAGGAGAATTGCTTGGCAGGACTCCCTCTGAATACCTACCCTGCTCAAAATATCTTGCTGTGTTTTCTGCCAATTTTTAATTCTGTTCTAAGGCCCAGAATTCCACCAGAAGTTTCCAGTGTTAGAAATTTCTTTAATTAAAATTTATTGAAATCCCTTTTTGGGGAGGAGGTCAAAATACCTGCAGTGCTTTTCTTTGGAGAGGTCTGAGAATAAGAGCTAGAAGTAAGAGGTTAATAATTTTTGAAAATTTTGTATTTACCCCCCACCACTTCAGTAGTCTGATTGCCTAAGTGGATGTCCCAGGTTTTTGGAACTCATTGAATTAAGAGCATTGAACTCCCTATCATTCAAAAATTAAATTACCAACATAATGTGGGCAATTAAAAAAAGTTTCTTCTATTAATGGTATTAGACAAAACAATGAACTCTTATCATCTAGTATCAATTTATTTTCAAAGAAAGCAAAAAAAATATGATCATCGTAACATAAAGGAGAGTTCTTTAAATTGTGTATACTTAGCTAATCGAGAATCTCACCATATTGTCCTTGTTTTTTTGTCTTGCCACTCACTTGCAAAAATGTTCCTGTGGACCTACATTTGGAGCCGTCTCACTGTTCTTTGAACTTTGTCTTTTACGAGGAAGGGGAAATTGTACAGCTCCTTTTCCTTCTTCCTGTCTGGATCCTCTTGTTCTGGATGCTGGGGCCAATGCAGAAACCCATTTACCTTTGTAACGCTGGCTCTGAAGTGGCACACCATTTAAATCGTGAACATGTTTCATAGGAAATGTGGAACTGGGAGCCATCTTCCCGCCTTTTGTTCTTACCTCCCTGTCTGGTTGTGATGGCTTCTCTGCAATCCTTGACTTCACAGGATGGTCACTGTTGCCATAGAAGTGCTCTTTACATCCTTCTGATTTCTGGAGAATCTTGGTAATGATGGTCCAGCAGCTTCAGAGGGGTGTGTGTTGATGTCAGAGTACTGCTGTTCAGAAGGCCAAGTTGGTTTCTGGATGGAAGCATGGAGTCCCACATGTAAACCACCTGTACACATGCATAGATTGAAGCTGTCATTCGCACACGGCATATCCTGTCCACTTGGGTGAGGTGAAACAGTTACAGTAGGATAAGGAAAAAGACGTGAGGCTTTAGTTTCAACGGAGAGTTCAAAACGTGATTGAAAGGTAGGATGCTTCAGAAAGTATGACCTGCTGTCCCTTCTAGTTGAATCCTTGATTCGAATTTTATACATAGGTGTGTAATATAAAATATATTCTGTGTATATGTTTCTTTAATTCTTGCCTGTAGTTGAATAAGATACTTGCTTTTCTGTAACCGTCGCCCTCACTCTACCACCAAGTGTTTATCTGGTCAAACTTCCCTTCCCGCCACCTTACCTTTTATGGACAGATCTGAATTTTGAGAGTACCTAAAATTTTTTTAGCGTTTAGTTAATTTCTGACTAATGTGGTTAGAAGTCTTTAATTACATATTGCTTCTCCTGTTCTCTCAAGAAATGGAAAAGCTTGAGAAAAAGTATAATATTGGTGGTTGACTCCTCAGTAAAACATTCAAGATGGGAAAAACAGATGTCAAATTATTTTTGTCTTTTGTCCTAGAAAAATGGCAGCAGTGAAGTTTTCTATATTTAAACCTGCTTCCATTCAGAAGCTCTTCCTTTCTGCTAAGAGGCAATGAAGAACTTGTGTCCTCAGTGACCTGTTCTGCTTTGCTTTTATTATGTTAGGACTGTCTAAATTCTACTGCTGTAGGAATATTGACACATGTACAGTTAGTGATTCAAAGTAAGTACCGTTAGTTGAGCCTCTGGAATTAGGTCGGTACTTGAAGCTTGCGTCCTGAGGGTGATTTGTGTAGGCTCTAGGGCCCTTTGTTGCAAAAATTGTGTTCAGTGGGTTGGTGTACGTCAGCTACCCTCTCCCACCCCAACTCGACAAGGTTTCTACAGTCTTTACCCAAGCCAGACTGTCTGTGGGAAATGAGTTGAACACCAAGCTATAGGTTCTGACTGTGTTGTTTAGAGGAGTGTTGGGGAGGAGAGAGTATGTTTGGTTGATTTTTTTTAAAAATTGAAATGAATGATAGTCCAGGTATATTTTATTAGAGCGGTATGTGCATGTTTCTGTGTTTACAGGTGTGTGTTTGTGCATGTGTACGCTTGTGTCCAGCTGATTGAGCTTCTGGTTGTTACTCTTAATCAGACGTTTAAATGTTAACTTGAAAGGTAGTCATTCACTGCCTGCTAGCTTAATCATGGATAGCAAAAACCGGGTTAGCATTAAATTTACTGGAAATAATTTTCTAGTGTGTTATTCTGTACATGTGAAATTAAAATTTCACTATATAATTTTTTACTCTGAGAAATTAGAGTAAGATAGTGACTTTAAAATGAAGATATGTTTTGTTTTTGCTGCCTAGGAGATGTGAATTCTGGGAAGCTGTAAACTTGGTGGTAATGCATTGTTCTGAAGGGGAAATACTGATACTGACTCTTGAAAACAGGAATCATGGACTGATTTAGACACTTGATATTTTTCTCATTTGTGCAAAAGATGAGTTTTTTAGTTACAACTAAATTGTTGATTTTTCTAATGAGAAACTTCAATCTTCACAAGTGAAACTTAATTGCTTCAATGGCTTTTCTCCCTTAGGATATGAACATGAACATAGGGCGCAGTATGCATCCTAAGTTGTTCAATGTAATGCCACTCATTTAGTAATCATGAAAATTGCCTTGTGATGTCTGCTGTTGCTGTAGCTTTTAACTCTTGCATTTTCTTCAGTGAGAGGTAAGCTCTTTGAGAATGAGGATAGACTTCATCTCTCTCTTAGAATATATGAAGTACTTTTTTTTTTCTATCTTCTTCAGCACACCTCCCTTAAAACGTAACTGCTCTTAAGTCTCCCTGACACCAACTTGAAGTAGAGGAATCTTGGGACAAGGGTGTGTTTTGTTGAACCTAGATGTCTGTCTTGTAATTGTCAGTCAGTAATTCAGGAGAGAATGCCTTCTTAAGTACTTTTGTCTCAAATTTAGCAACTGTTCAAAACCTCTCTTTTTTAAAGATATAAGGGATGCCTTCTTTGGTGGAAAGCATCTGAGGAAATTTTAGTCAAACAGAATAGCTTGAATCTTTACTTTTTACTTCCAGAATTCCTTATGCATGTGTCTTGTAAAGATACAATGCTGTAAAGCCTGAAGCTGGAGAAATATATCCAAGCTGTGTCCAAGATAACCAGTAAAATCATTTTCCTGTGTTTTGATATGTGAATTTGAATGAAATTACAACTCTGAGAGATTATTTCCTTTCAGGTATAAATTAGTAAGCTCAGAAACAGTCTTCACAGGATTAAGGTTGAAATTGCTGTTTAAGAACTTAAGAATTGTACCGAAAATCGTACACTCCATCGTGGATTTTTTCCATGAACTGTGTGATGGTGTAACTCTGGGATGTGAAGGACTTAGATTGCACAAAACACTTCAGCAGTGTTATGATTTGATTTTTTTTGTTGTTTTGTTTTAAATGCTCTGTTGCTTTGCTAGGACATGTGGGATAGGGAAGCTGCTTTAAAATAAGATTGTTCCCTGCTGGGGATGATTGGAATTAAGTGATTTTAATGGGTGTGCTGATGGACTTGTCTCCTCCCGCCACCCCTTTTCATTAGAGGCACAAGGGAAAGGACCTGTTGTTTTCTCAGATGATCTCAAGGAATGCTTTAACCACTCAAATCTCTTAAGTATATATGTAATGGAAATGTACTTGAGACTAATGAAGGAGATTGCCAGTCACGGAAAAGGACTGTTGGGCCTGACTGCCCCCTTGTGGCCCTTTACAGAATTGTCTCTGACTGTAGGAGTTTCGCACAGCTCTGAACACCAAGGTTGGAAACCCGTTTTCTCCCTTTTCTTTTTTCCGTTGTGATTCTCAGGAGTATTCACTTTAAGGTGCTGTATACCACCACCCCTGCAGGAAGGTTGCCCTTTCTTTTCTTTGCATCTAGTGCATTCACAGTCTGTTGATAACACAGATTAGAAAAAGGTGTAAAAGAGAACAGAGTGACTTTGTTCAAGGTGCTTATAGTCAGTCTAGTTGAGGAGATTTTAAAATGCAAACTCTTGAAAGTAAAGAGGCTGCACAGAACACATGTGCAAGGTCACGTATAAGTGGCACAGGAAGTAGGATCTTTATTGACTCAGAGAGGAAGTGCACACTGCAAAATGGGGTCTGGGAAACATGCTTTTCACTAGGGTGAGAGGGACTTTGTGAGACTGGACCCAAAGATTGTCGGTCATTTGTATGGAAAGGGTGCAAGAGATTGTTGGTGTTTGGGCTTTATTCAGAAGCCCTACTGGGGGGTTTTGGAAGCAGGAGGTTTGAATGGGACGGGCTTGAAACAGTGCACAGGTAGATGCTCTGGAGGTAATAGGCATCTTCTGCCTACCAAACCTGATACAAAAATTGGGATTTATAAAGCAGACAATTTAAGGGACCCTTTAAAAGTTTTTATAAATAATTCATTTGACTGTATTTTTATTTTTTTAGAGATACATATGGAAAGGGTACATTAATTTATAAAAATTATGATGTATATGATTTCAGGACCATATTTAATTTTATATTTGTAGCATTACTATGTGCTTGTATTCTGATCTCATAGGTAAGAAAATCAGCTACAAGTTTCCAGGGGTCTATGTGTGCCAAGTGTTGTTTTGAAATAAAATATGTTAGCTATACAGCCTAGCTGAGTAGCTAGTATTTACTTTATTTTGCAAATATAGTCTCTGTAGGCACCCGAAGTCACACATCTTGGCAGTGATGGGGATGAGGATGTGAACTCTGTGTTATTTGACACCCAAATCTATGCTCTTTCCATATCCTTTTTAGGATAATTGTTTTATATGGTTTAGTGTACAAAAGTGGAGCATCTTACAAATAAAACTTTTCAGCCTTACCACTGTGTCAGTAGACACAGAGGAACTTGCAGACTTCTCGCCTTTTTGCCCTCTCCCCCATTTGGCTATGCACTTGGGTTTGAGCCTTGAATATTCTAGCTTTTAATGTCCTTATTAATAATGTTTAAGACATAGCTCTGTAATTCCTTGTTAGTGATCTTTGGCCTACAAGGAAAATTACCTTTTTGTCTTTGCAAGGGAGAATAAATTGGCATCAGTACTGATGCCACTTAAGCAGCTTACTTCTTTCTTACGTTTAAATCTGTAGGTGCTTAAGCCTGGGGTCTCCATAGGCCTGCTAATTGTAGCATAATCTTGGCCTTAGTTTCTTTGATGATTGAGATAAAAAGTCTTTTTAAGGAATCAACTCCCCCCCACTTTTTAAAAAAAATTTATCTTATAACTGGAGGGTTATACCCCTTGACCACCTTACTACTTACAGTTTAAATACATAGCTTCATAGGGCATCTGACTGGCTCAGTCTGTGGAACTTGTGACTCTTGATCTTTGGGTTGTGAGTTTGAGCCCCACACTGAGTGTAGAGATTACATAAAAGTAAAATCTTAAAAAAAATACATAGCTTCACAAGATGCATATGTCCCCCCCCCCCCCATAGTGCAGTGCAAAATACTGCCTCTCCTGTTTACAAGGAGTCTCTAGAGGAAAGGAGGAAGGAGTGCACAACACTAATTGTGGGAAAGGGTAGAGGAATACTTCTCTTTTCTCAGATCTCCAAAGATTGTATTAAAATATATTGTAAGTTGTTGGCAAATCGCCGATTCAGGTGAACAAGTGAAATTGAAAGCTGGTTTTAAACGCATTATAAATGTGCTATCAGTCCGATTATATTCTGAATGAGCCTCTAAGGGGAAATTAGAGAAAGAACCCAAGATGCAGAAAACTTTCCTTCTGACTTTCCTGTTAGAGCTGTGTTGTGTTTATAGACTCAAGCAAGAGGGTTGGTGAGGTTGTGGACAACTAGAGAATGCTTTTGGGTTTTGATATGTGGTTTATGTTTGGGGCAAAGGTTTGTTTGTTTGTTTTTATTTTCATGGAAAGTTGCATTCCAGTTACCCTGTCTGTATTCTTGTCTGCTGGGCTGCAGTGTTTTTACCGTCACCCAGTCTGCTTTCAAATAGCATCTATTTTTGTAAAAAGGATGTCCTTCCTAGGGTAGAAGGAAAAGCTTATTGTCCCAAAAAATGCTGCTTCCTGGTTAAAGCATCATGTTCCTGTTTGTCTTCAAGACTGGAAAAATTGGGGGAAAAATAACTTCCATTTTTAAGGATCCTTTAAAATAGCTGTGGTCATGTGAATTGTAGTTGTCTTGGGAGGAGCAATTGGGGGATTCTCAGTTTGCATATCGTAGTTTCTTGACTGAAATGTAGGTTGGGATACTTCAAGTGATTTAATGCTCCAGCATTTGTTTTTCTGCAGTCAAGTTTGTTGAAATGTAACTTCAGTCTGTGAGTATCTCTTGTTTGCATAGAAAAGACACTTATAATCCAATAATATAACTCCCTGAAGGTCCTACATTTCCTTGTTTATCTTCAGAGAAAGCCCTTGCTCTGTGATGCAGCAAGCAGGTCTGCTTTTCACTGGGGTTTGCAGATTCCAGGTTGGTCTGAGAGCTAATCTTCCTCAGCACCTCACCCTTCTGCATCTTTGTATCTTTGCTGAGTGAAGGCAATTCCATGCCAATTTGTAGATTATTTTAATAAAGACCAACTCTTAAGGGGAAATGAGGGTTAAAATTTAGAGGTGAAAAGTGAAGAGCAGAGCAGTTAGGGGTGACCTCTAAGGGCAAGGAAGGGGGTGGAAGTGGTTCCTGGACAGAGCTGGCCTCTCATGCCCTCCATACCTCTTCTCTTACCCTGCTGATATTTTTCATTTCTCTTGGTTGTGCTGCCTGAAATCGCATACATTTACAGATTTGTTTAGACCATGCAAATGCAAATGGATGCAGACAGCTCACTGGGAAGACTCAAGCTCCCCCCACCCCCGATTTAATTTTAATTTTTAGACCAGGGCATTGATACCTCAGAATGAAGTTTGGGGTAATGCAAGATCGCTGGACACTTGGGGAGACGGTAGGAAAAAGTGCCTAGGAAGATCCAAAAGGTCATCTTGCCTATTTCAAAATATTACTTGGTCCACTTTGCTCCTAGGAAAGGAAAATAAGAAAGCTTGTCTTCCTTTTTGCCTTTCAGTGTTATTTACCTTACTTGAAATCCCTAATCATCACTAAACCTAATATTTGGCCACTGTGCTCTTTATTGAAGAAAAATTTAACCAGAGTCTTTATTCCTGTAGTTTACATTTCTTCTGCTCACCTCCAATGTTCTCTGTTTCCTCAGAGTTAGGAAGAGAGATTTCCTGATGCCTTTTCCAAAGCTTTTCTGCTTTTCCTACCTACCCAAATCTGTGATGAATATGAATACAATTCATATTGCACAGTGAAACATTAGACTTACTTGTTGCTGCCATCTAGACATCACTTCTTACCATTCCTGCTGTTAGTTACAACTAAGAGATCTCAAGTTTAGATAGAATGTATCTGTAAAGTCATCTAATTCAAGCTAGGTAATATTGCCTTCCATTTAACAGCTTCATTTAGAATAATGTCTGCTCCTTGAGTTTATAAGCTCCTTGTAACATAAACCATTTGAAATAAGTTTCTTTTGAGATGACTTATTCTAGGAGTAATAGAAGAAACTGGACATAATAATTGAATTCATTTCAAGCGTTGAATTCAATTCAGGAAGTTTAGTCTCTTTAGATACCTGAAGTATATGAAACGGTTGCCTAGGATTCTGATTGTGTACTGCGTAAGTGACATGTTTAAACGTATTCCCCTGAAAATTCACATCATGATTATGTGAGCTGCAGATGTCTTATTTATGCAGTGACATACATACAGATTTGGTCATGCAGTGGTGAGGTAATGCAGTCCCTTTCCTTCACACTCGGAGTTTCATAATGCAGGCTCCTGTACAGCTTTCTGACCCATTTACTGATGTCAGTGACTTAGAGGTGAGAATACATCATTGTTCTCTACGTTTTTTAACTAATCAACAATCTTATTTAATTTTCGGGTTATAATGATACATATTGCCTTAAGATAAATAATGTAGTTATTGTCCTTAAATACACTTTATATAATCATATTGGTGGTACATTCATACTCAGTTTTGCATCCATACTGACGCATGTGACGTAACAGATTCAGGAAGGTATCCCCTGCACAATGAAACTCTACATTGTTAAAAAACAGCATATTAATAAAGTACCATTTCATTAAGGGCTATGCTCTTTTACTTTGATTTTGCTGGGTTTTTTGAACAAAACAGTTGATTATTTAAGACCTGTTGTCTTTTAAGACTTTTCAGGGTGTTTTTCCCCCTCTGTTCCTTTCCTAAGCTTCCAAATTCTTGCTTCTATCATGTTTCTTTTAGACTTCTCCCTTCTCCAGCTTTAAAAAATTTTTTATTTCTTTTACTGCTCTCCCAATATACTTTTTTTTTTTTTTTTTTTTTTTGGTCATTGTAAATTTATTCGGTTGGTGAGTGTTAAATGAATGTGAATAGTGTTGTCTGTTTGCTTAAATAAGAATGTTGTAGGTCTTGGGCAGATTATAACCCAAGGTTGATAGGTAATTCAGTGAAATATGTAAGACTTTAGTATTAGATTCAGAATATAAGCTCTTCAGAAACAGGGGAGCAGGGGCAGTCTTTCCATACTATTTAAATACGGTAAATAGCACACATATTTATAATATCTAAAATAGAATGTGAACTTTAGGATTGTCCAGAAAGGCTCTTATTATAGCTATTTAAAAAAAAAAAAAAACAAAAAACAAAACCTCAATAATTAGAACACTTTTTATTGATTTTCACTACATGCAAATAGAACGTTATGATTGGAGTCTGATTACTTCTAAAGAAAGAGTTTATTAGCTTTAGGAATGCAGACTTTGTTAACTAGATGTTGGGAAAGTTTTGTTTTAGCTTTCTTGTTTGTATTGAATTTATAGGGTCTAGTTTTAGGTTTCAGTCTTTAAATAACTTTAAAAAGGCTTGTGGGAAATAACAAGGATTGTAGATGAATAAAGTTGAAGACCCATCAATTTATTTGGAAGTTGATCACTAGAGGGCGGCACTTTAAATTTCTAATAATTGATAAATTTTAAATTGGGACAATTTAGAGCTATAAATAAGGTTTTTATTTCCCCTTATCACATCACAATATTGTTTTAAGAACTACATTAAAATATTTTAGGCTGAAAACCTCCTTAGCATCCTCTTAAGAAGGTTTGAATTCTTACCTAGTTGTTACCACTATCCCTTAACTGTGCCCTTAATATTTGAAATTTAATTGCACATATAGTTTGAATTGTTTAGAAAGGTATTCATAAGGGTACAGAATTTTTTTTCTTAATTAAAGAGGATTAAGGGACCCCTGGATTGCTCATTGGTTGATTAAAGAGGATTAAGGGACACCTGGATTGCTCATCAGTTAAGCATTTGGCTTCTGCTCAGGTCATGATCACCCCAGGGTCCTGGGATCAAGTCCTGCATTGGGATCCTTTCTTAGCAGGGATCCTGCTTGTCCCTCTGCCTGACATTCCCCCTACTTGTTCTGCTCTCTCTCTGACAAATAAATAACATCTTTAGAAAAGAAAAAAAAAGAGAGGATTAAGTTGAACCAAAGTAATATAAGACTTATATACTGAAAAGTGTAAAACATTGTTGAAAGAAATTAAGGAAGACCTAAGTAAATGGCAGAACATCCCCATGCCATGGGTTGTAAGACTAACTGTTGTTAAGATGGCAGTATTACCTGAGTTGATCTACTGACTCAGTGCAATCCTTATTAAAATTTCAGCTGGCTTTTGTTTTTTTTTCCCCCATGGATTGCCCACCCATGCCATCTTCCTATGGCTCTTCCTCTGGGGTGAGGAGGGTGCAGTGGGTGTCAGAGCCCAGAGGGCAGGGGAGGATCATGCACTTGGCCTTCACTGGGTTCTGTGCCATGATTCAGTGCTGCTGTGGCCTCCAGCAAAAAAATAAAAATAATAAAAATTATAGTATGTGAATTATATCTCAAGAGAACTCTTACTTTAAAACAAAACAAACAGGATATGGGCACCTGGGTGGGTCAATCAGTTAAGCGTCAGACTCTTGGATTTGGTTCAGGTCATGGTCTCACAGTGGTGGGAGTGAGCCCTGCATGGGGCTCCAGGCTGGAGCCCACTTCAGATTCTCCTCCCACCCTACACATGCGCTAACACACACTCTCTCGCTCAAAATAAATAATGTCTTTTTTAAAAAATGGTAATTTTCCAAGTTTCTTAAAATACTTATTTTCATAAGTTTAAGCCAATTTATTTTATATTTTAATACCCTACTCTATATCCCCAAGGTGGTTGAATGGAAGACATTTGTGTGATTTAGCTTTTCTCTTGATTTTTCTTAAAAAGTCTAATAATTTCTATTTTTCTTTTCAAACAGGATTTGGAAATAGTATATTCCTATTTACATGGTATGGAAGCCTTATCAAACTTGAGAGAGCACCAACTTAGGTAAGTCATTTTACAATAACTAATAATGGGATGCTGGAGTTTTATATGATTCTTTATTATGGTTAAGTAGGTTTAGAAATAACTTTAAAAAACTGCCTCATCTAGCCTCTGTAGTTGGTAGTATAAGTTTTACATCCTTATAATAATTTTTTGACATTTCTGCCATAGTGATATCCTCTCTTCCTCTGTATCCTGCTCCCCTCGCTCCTCATCTAAAGGAATAAACACTACTTGGTGAATACCCCAAAAGGACTGTTATTTGCTGTCCTTGCAAACAGAGATCTAAATTTTAGCATTTAAATACATAGGAAACCAGAATGTTTTTAACCATTCAAAGAACAATTAGGTTCATTATTTTAGTATGTTTTAGGTCTTGGCCTGGCATTAAGTTAACTGCCTTTTTTTGGTAAGCATGTATAAAATCTTATAGATTCTATTCTACAGTGATAGAGTAAGCTTAATTATGGTTATCTGGGCTATACTAAAAGAACAAAAACATACAATCCAATGATTTTGTCTTAACTGGAACAGACTATAAAGGACCTTGGGAAGATGAATTATATATAAACACCAGCAAGGACATAGAGAAGGGTTTGTTTCCTCCAACTGTAGCTAGTTTTGATACTAGCAGTTTTTAATTATTGAAAGAATACCTTTTCTGTATATTTTTCCTTTACTCTTTAAACACTAATTAATTTGTGGGCATGTCAATTTCATATTTAGTTGTTAATTGAAAAAAGTGTCAAGAGGATTGAGTACTTCTAAAATTTAATTTTTGATGAAAATCATTTAAATTAAAGTAGATTGCAGGTTAAGTGTTTAAATATTCAAGTTTTATTGTAAAGGGCAAAACCATTGGGAATTTAGAAGATGGCTCAAATTAAAGTAGGAATGATATTTAAAGGGTCTTTCATCTTGTGTTTTTGGTGACAACTACCCTAAGAAGAAATTTTAGTACTATTTGATTGAATGTAGTTAATCTGCAAGTGCAAATGGAATTATGTAATAAGCAAATATAAATGGCACATTCCCATGTGTGTATAAAAGCACACATGGATAATATTTAAATAATGTTTACACATATTGATTGTATAATGTATGTCTATAGTATATGTGGTTGTAAAATTATTTAGGTAACAGAGATTCTGTGCAATAGAACAAGGACAATTTTAATACTTCTTTTGGAAATTTTCAAAATTATGAAAGTAAGTAGTGTGATGAAGTCCATTAATCCATCAACCCAACTTTAGAACCACCAATTTTCCTCTGTTTCAAAGGGAAATTTTTTGGGTAGAAATAACCGATTAATTCAGTGGTATAGTTGAATCTATTTATACTTTAGAAAATCTGTTTTGGAGACTATACTATGGAGACTAAGACTATGTTTTGTTTGTTGGCATGAGCTGACAGGGAGGGAACTTTAAGATGTTTATCTTATTCTGTTTATGTTAAAAATCATTTGTTTCTGATATTTATGGAAAATATCTGCTGAAACTAACTTCAGTCCCTTTTTAGAATAAGATCAAGATACCAACATGATTAATAACAAAAAATAGAGGTACAGATAAATACAATGACTTGGATAAACTACTTTACAGTAGCTACCATTTCTAGGAAAAATATATCTTATTTAGATAATATATTTTTTGATAGATAACTTATTTTTTAGGTAATATATTGTTTGAATTTTCTACATAAAAATGTTATCCCTGGGATTAACAGAGAACAGTTAATACTTCCACATAATGGAGGTTTCTGGTTTTAGAAAAGAAACAGCAGCACTTAATCAAGATTTGAAAGTTTGTTTATTCAGTGTTGGGTAATAGAACATTAGTCTTCTCTGAGGGACAGCAGAGGCTTTCATTTATTTGAAAACTGTAGCTTTGCATTATTGTGGCCCACCCATGTGTAAGCAGTAAAGTGCTTCTGAGTGTTAATTGGTGTGCAGTAATGACCATGTTGCTGTAAGATAACATATTCTGTGCAGTGTATAGGTTTTCAGGTCTTCAGTTAAAAACTCTACTTTTTCAACATTTTATTTTTCTAACATTTACTCCCTGAATCCACATGGATTAAAAGCAGCATATTTGCCAAAAGGGCAGAGGATGCTATAGTTAGGAGAGGAGGTCAAAAATCTGAGAAAGCCGAGTAACACTCTGGACCTAGTCAGTGTTGGAAAAAAGAGCCTGCTGAAATATATATTCTTTAGCATTACAGGGCAGTGTCATTATTGTTATATGAGCAGTTTTAGATCATTAAGAAACCACCAAATTATGCTTATTATGCTCTTGAAGAATTCAGGGAATATCAGTGTGCTTTTTGTAAATCATCCTTTAGTTATGTTCAAAGATGACCACCAGTTTTAGTACTTTCCCCATCTATTTGTCTTATAGGAGATTTCATTGTGATTGTCTGAGGGTACTGGTTAGGTTGATTTATTCAGCCAACAGTCATTGATTGTGTGCCTACCATGTGCTGGACCCTGACTTAAGCCGTGGAGATACACTGAAGTAGTCCAAGACTCTGTCATCATGGAGCTTATGTTCCTGGGGGGCAGACAAGAGCTAAGTAAATGGGGGTGTGTTGTTTCATTCAGATGTTAGCGTTTTCAGCACGGTGCAAAGCCATAGCTCAGGAGACTCAACCAAGGGTATGTGATAGTGTGCTGAGGCTGAAGAAAAGACCCAGAAGAAGTGATTGAGACACAAGTTCATGGAGGGAACTTATGTACAGGGAATCCAAGAAAAGCAGACTGGACAAAACACCTGCTTCTGGGACCCACAGGCAATAAGTTTTTATAGTGTAGCAACTTAGTCTAGCAACTGTCTATAGCCCTTCCCCTCCTTCCATGTCCAGCATTCCAAGGAGCTCAGGGCCCACCATCCAGTCTCTCTGGGTTGGCCACCCCTAGAGCTCCTACCTTGAATGCTGAGCAACATGTTCTTGTACATACTCTGCTTGACTGGAATATAAAGGGAGGGTGAGATCTCTGTATTCTCAAGATGGTGATTCACAGGAAATTTGGAGTGTGCTTGTACAAACTAACTTTCTACCATGTACTATATACTCTACCTGTCCTACACTGGTTGGTTCATACTTTTTGTTGTTTTTGTTGTTGTCAAGAGGTGGTGGCAGGGAATGGCAGAGGGGGAGGGAGAGGCAGAATCTTAAGCAGGTTTCATGACCCTGAGATCATGACCTGAGATGAAAAGAAGACAGATGCTCAAATGACTGAGTCACCCAGGTGCCCATGGCCTATACATTTTTTTTTTAAAGATTTTATTTATTTATTTGACAGAGAGAAATCACAAGTAGACGGAGAGGCAGGCAGAGAGAGAGAGAGGGAAGCAGGCTCCCTGCTGAGCAGAGAGCCCGATGCGGGACTCGATCCCAGGACCCTGAGATCATGACCTGAACCGAAGGCAGCGGCTTAACCCACTGAGCCACCCAGGTGCCCCAATGGCCTATACATGTTTAAATTTTCTCTTCTTTCACAATGTCTGTGGGGCCAAGTATGCCGAAGTACATTGCAACTAAATCCTACAACAACAGTACAAGCCACAGTATCCAAATAATAGGAGAACACAAATGGCTAAGAAATTCTAGAAACGGGGGCACCTGGGTGGCTCAATGGGTTAAGCCTCTGCCTTCAGCTCAGGTCATGATCTCCGGGTCCTGGGAACGAGCCCCACAATGGGCTCTCTGCTTAGCAGGGAGCCTGCTTTCTCCTCTCTCTCTCTGCCTACTTGTGATGTCTGTCTGTCAAATAAATAAATAAATCCTAAAAAAAAAAAAAAAAAAAAAAAGAAAAGAAAAGAAAAGAAATTCTAGAAACATTTTGCCAGAGGAAGCCTGCAGTTGCTGAGAGGGAGGGGAGAGTTCACTATATACCCAACAATTGGTTTTATTCTGTATAGAAGCTATGGTCAGGACCCAACTGGCAAATAGGTCCCCCATGCAGAGTCTAAAGGCAAAAAGTTAAGCTGTTCAGTAGCCACCAGAAGAGGCAGGTCATGATTGCTTACTAGAAAGCAGTAGGCAGTGTTGTTTTGGGATGACACCACCCATGATTGTGGTTTGGCTCCAGGTTTATAGTACCCAATTGTTGGCCTTCCCTCTGTTACACAGTGGGGCAGATCTGAAAAGGATGGTGGGGGTATAATAATGTTCCATAAGATGATTATGATAGTGTCTTTTTTTTTTTTTTTTTAAGAGGTTGGGGGGAAGACTGCTAAGCAGGCTCTGCACCCAGCATAGAGCCCAGCATGGCACTCAAGTCTCAGAACGCTGAGATCATGACCTGAGCCAAAATCAAGAGTTGGGTACTTAACCGACAGAGCCACCCATGTGCCCCAGTAGTATTATTTTTTTATGAGAAGCCTGGGCTTATGTACCTTCATTGTCTTTGGTGGAGTGGGATGAAGAAATGGGGTGAAGGATATAGGTCCTGTTCTTTTCCTATTCCCCACTGGGTCAAAAACCCGAACCACTGTGGACTTCTTTATCACTTCCAGGGCCATTTAATTATATGTTCCCCTGTAGGTGGATCTTGCGGCAGGGACAATAGAAGGTTATCTCGTGCCTCTACTTGCAGCAGAGAACATCCTTCCAGCATGCTGTCTACTTGTATTCTAAGACTGACATCAGGTCCTTGAGTGAGTAGAGTGTAGGCACTGGACTGATTAGAATGTACATGTTAATTTAATGCCCATATAGCTGTTGACAGGTAGCTTGTCCAGAGGGCCAGTGAATGTGTTTCTTGTTGCGATTGTTGTTTTAACAACCAGTTCACACGTTCTATCAGTCCAGGTGCAGTGGGATTGTATGGTAGATGGAAATGCCAGTGGATATGTTGAATGTTGGCCCACTCTTGCACTTCATGTTGTGTAAACTGGGAGCCTTGGTCGCTGTCGATATCAGTGATACCCCATAGGCAGCACACAGCTGTTCTAGACTGCGGGTGTTAGCCTTTTGGTTAGCATGCTTACTGGGGTAGGCTTGTAGGAGTCCTAATTAAGTGTCAGTACACATCAAAGTATAACAGCAACCATCAGAGAAAGGGTAGTGGACCAATGTAGTCAGTCTGCCATCTCCGAATGGGGTGCCACTCCTTGCTATTTGTCCAGTGTCTCTTGGCAGAGGTCATGGTTGTTTCTGAGGACAGGTTGAGCATTGTTAGCGGATGGTTACAATGTCTTGTAATACCACAGTTAGCTCCAGTTCTTAGCAATGGCCCACAAGGTCTGTTGTCCTTAATGTCCTGTCTTTTTGTGTAGCCAGGTGGTGACATCTTCTGTTGGCATCTCTTCTAGGAGGTAGCCTTGGGCCAGCTAATCAGCTTGTTAGTTATCAGGTGGGGTGCATACTGTGTGTGCATCTACATGGCCAGTAGTGATGTTCATACCTCATAATTGCTGGAGAATGTCCTTCTACATGTTGTCCCAGAGTGGGTGCTCCACTACCTTCTAGTCCTGTGCCTTCCATTGGAGAAGCCACATGGTCAATTCTCTGTGTATATAACAGAGGGGGTCAGCTCGTGGAGCAGCACCACTAATGCTGCTCACAATTTGGCCCACTGACTACTATGTCTAGTGCTAGAGTCTTTGAAGATTCTTTCAGTTGAGGGTTGGATTGCAATGGCCATCCAGGTGCAGGGTTTGACCCTTGCTGAGCCATCAGTGACCAGGCATGCTTAGGGATGGGTCTGTCCCCATCCAGCACAAAATGATGGCAGCCATGGTGGCTCTGCTGTGTCAGTTAATGGCTGTGACATAAGTTACGGGGCCAAGAATGGAGTACAGCTCCACACAAAGGGGGCTGGGTGTCAAGGTACTACATTGTTGAAGGTAGGCATGCCATTCAGCTAGTTCGGGGCTGGGTGCTGCCTGATTTGGCCTTTTGCAATGTACTCTTCAGCAATCCTGCTATAAGATATTGGATGTGAACAGTTACTGGGATCCCAGTATAAACTAAAGTTATGTTTCCTACTTACCGTGAGGCATGGTAAATAGCACAGAGCTATTATTCTAAAATGCTGTATTGGGTCTCAGCTCCTTTTTATAAATGTGAACAGAAACCTGATAGCACACGTTTTTGCCCTTGCTGTTGCCACAAGCTCCATTCAGACCCTTCTGGGTAACTGGCTGCATCCAATTCATATGGCTGTCCCTGTACAAGAATCCTTAAGGCTTCCATGTATTTAATAGCCATTTTGGCTTGTTTAAATGCTTGCCTTGTCTTTGAGGACTAGTCCCATTCAGCTCCTTTTTAAACCAGTCTATGAAGGGACAGAAGCAGGTGAGCCAGGCAAGGGGTAAACTGAAGCCGATACCCTAAGAGATCTATGAAAGTTTGTAACTGCTTTGGGATGGTGGGGCACTAGTGTACCTGTATTTTATCAACACTTGCTGCAGAAACATCTTTTGTCTTATCCAGTGAGCCAGGGCCTTGTATTTTGTTTTTGTTGACTGCTCATCCTTGACTTGTTAGATGAGAAGGCAATTCTGGTGCAGCGGACTGCAAAGTAGAAAAAGACTGAGAAGTTAACATTAGATCATCAGTGTCATGAAACAGACAGACCAACTGCCTCTGGAATTGCCTAGTGACTTAGGTCACTGGCCGCCAAGCTATGGCAAAGTTGTGGGGCTCTATAAATACCCTGTGGTAGGATGAGGAATGTCTGTTCTTACCAGGTCAAAGCAGATTGCTCTTGGCTTTCTGGGGCTATGGGAATACTGAGAAAGGTGCTAGCCAGGTCTAACACATAATAATATGTACCTAGAACTTCCCCAATTCAAGTCAAGTGACATGATGTTGGGCACAATTGCATGAAGAGGGGGTACCGCCTTATTTAGTTCTCTGTAATCCACAGTCGTTCTCCACATTCCATTTGGTTTCTTCACATGCCAGATGAGACTGTTATATAGACCATGAGTTGATCATATAATGCTCACATTGGCTAGTTCCTTAATCATGCCTGTGATTACTTCATGGCTTCCTGGGAGGTGATATGGTTTAATTGCCATCATCCTCTGTGGGACAAGTAGTATTATAGCTGTCCATTTTGCATCTCTTCTTATTTGTTTGACCAAGTGCACCCTCAATTTGAATTCCTCTGCAGTAGTCTGTAATGTTAGTCCTGAGAGGACATCCATTCCTAGAATATATTTGGGCATTGGGGTTATATTGACTGAATGGGGCTTTGGGGAGAGCTGTCCTGTCTGCACTTGCTGTAGTCTGCTTCATTTAGATGATACCACCCCCCGTCATCATCGATGGCAGAGATGGACCTTTGAAAGAGGTTATTTCCATAAAGGAGAGTAAATTTGGCACCAGTTTCAACCAGAGCCAAAACACTCTGTTTCTATTAGACCAATATATGGTAAGTTCTACATGTGACAGACATGTGGCTCCAGTCCCCAGACATCCAGGTGACAGCAGCTTGAATCAGCAGTCCATGTCCTTTGCTTCTTCCCTCGTTCATAGAGAAAGTGCCCATCATCCTCCCTCTGAGGGTGCCCTTTGTAAATTGCTATTCAGGTTTTTAATTTCTGCCAGAGCCCAACAAGGACTGCTTTGGATTATTTGTCTGCTTTCTCAAGGAGGGAGGCCGGTGGGGGGGGGTGGAGTGGGGTAGGTGGTGGAGGTCTGTGCTACCCTACCTCTTACTACATCTGGCAACAGGTAACATGCATAGCCCTTTTCTTTGTTTCCTTCTGCTGTGAGTCCCTTTCCTTCATTCCTGCCTTTCTGATACCTCTTTTTCTGACCTTTTCTGTTTCCCTCAGATCTGTGGCAGCCTGCTCAGCCCATGATACAGGCTGGCTACTCCATTAGTGGGTCAGGATGCACATGAGTGCCCCCTACCAATGATTGGAGGCAGACTGTGCCACCATATTTTTAATATCTATGGCAAACAGTTCCTTATCGAGACCTCTGTGATGTTCATCATAGACAGCTCTCGTAGGATGTGCTGGAGCTCTTTCATAGTCTCCCTTCATAAAGGGAGGTCAGCACACCTGCCCCTGTTAGGCCAAGCTAATTTACAGTGCCATACCACTTAGGAGAGTAAAGGGTAATGTAGCCTTCACTGAGGATGCCTTGGGGATACCACCTTAAAGAAGGGTGTGTTGTAACAAACGCCATCTTGGACATTCCCGACCAAAAGCAAACTGCCTTCCGTGCCCGTGTTCCGTATACTGAGCAACGATAGCATCATGGATTCCCTTCATTTCTGTCTGAATTTATCTTCCAATTCTACAAGTTTGGCAAGTATATACCAGTTTGTGGTCTGTGCTGGTGGTTAGGCATGGGCAGGTTCCAGGGTTCCACACTATGGGCATGGATGCTCTGCTTTCATTTTGGCTAGTAACAAGAGGCTGAGTCAAGAGAATGGGAATTTTTATGGACTCAGTCCCATTAGTCTCTTCCTCAGTAGAACTCTTAGTTGGCTTCCACAATAGCCATAAGAACTCCTTTGCCAGGGCAGTTTACCACCCTTCAGTAAGGTCATTCTGTGTGCCAGAGTTATTAATTTTAACATCTTGTTTCCTCAAGCCAATTAGCAAGTTCTCTGCAGTGTCATTTATGTTAATCTAGAAATCCTCTCTAAAGGCAGTTTCTCCTTACTTTCTTCAAGGCTGTCACATAGATGGGAGGGTCATCCAACTATGACAGCTGAACATTGATCCTTTTCTTGTCACATTTACCTTGGTCAAAATTTCCTTTAGACCCTTTGGTATTTTCAGGGGTATTCCTGTACTCATGTGGTGGGCTTATCCAATCAAGGATAGTGGCTGTAGTGCTCCACATATATGTGGATGGCCAACCTCGGATTTCCCTTGCAAATTTCCCTGTTCCATTTACCACATGTTGATGCTCATGTGCCCCCCCACCCTCCGCCCCCCCACCCCGCTTCCTGGCTGGCTAACCACTTGTGTAGTCCATACTCCCAACAGACTCTAAGCCAATGGTGGATGATTGTCCTGTGAGGCCAAAGAAATGACCTGGAGACAGCCAATGAGATAGGTTTATTGGGAGAACTTATTATAGGGAGTCCTGAAGTGTCCGCCTAGACACAAAGCATCTGTTGCAGAGATCTCCATGCAGCACGCTTGTATTCTCTAGCAACCAGCAACCAGCTTAGCAACTCTCTGAGCCCATCCCCTTCCTGCATGGCCAGTATTCCAAAGAACTCAAGGCCTGCCATCCAGACACTCTTTGTTACAAAGGAGATGCTTCTGGTTAGTCATCCCCCAGCGCCCCAGCGTTGAATGCTGAACATTTTCTTCTATACATTCTGCTTGGTGGGAATATAGAGGGAGGACAGGATCTCTGTAGTCCCAGGATCGTGATTAGCGGGAGCATTTAGGGTGTGTTTGTACAAATAAGCCTTCCAGCACTTACCATACACGTAAGAACGGGTGCTGGACTGCTCTGACTTTGTAGTCAAAGGAGGTAACATTTGAGTCAGGGCAGCTATGCAGAAATCTCCACAGTGTAGTGATGCCCCAGATACTCTGCCAGGGGAATAGGCTTTGTGCATGAAGGCACCAAGGATAAGGACTTTGGATTTATTCCATAGGTAGCAGAAATCAAGAGCAGAACTACAAGGTGATCTGACTTAATGTTTAGAAAGATTTCTCTAGAAGTCATGTGGAGAATGGACAATAGGTGTACAAACGTAGAAGCTATTGTCTACATTTGTAGACTTGGTCAATTTGAGAGGATATTTTGGAAACAGGTGCTGGCAGAGAGATGGGATATGAAGAAAAGGGAGGAGTCAAGGGTAATGACTCTCAAGATTTTTGGCCTAAACAATTGGGTACTACTGATTGTAGGAAAGCAAATTCTTGGGAAGGAAATTTAAGATCTGTTTTGGACATTTTGAACATAAAACCACTGTTACACAGCCAATGGCTACACTGAGTAGCCTTTAGATGAGTTTATATCATGGTGAGAGACTTGGTGTGAGGCATTGTTTGGAAAGTCATCCCTTTATAGATTAAATTTAAAATCACAAACTGGATGAGATTACATGGTGCAGAGAATAGGTTGACAGGAACTGATAACATTTAGAAGATAGGTAGAGGAATGGAATGGGGGAGAATCCAAAGGAGACAGAAAAAATGACTAAGAAGTTAAGAAGAAAACCAGAAGACTGAAGACAGGAAACCTTGAGATGATGATGTAAGGAAAAACGGAGTCAGCAAATACTGCTGAGAAGTGGAATTAAGATAAGGACAAAAAGGATTTAGATAACATAGAGGATGCTAATAACATTTAGAGCCTTTCTTTGGAGTTTCAGGGAGCAAATGATGGAGAAGTGCTAAGAGGGTGAGGAAATGGAGAGAGAATAATATATATATGCAGTCAAAGGAGTACCTGTCACGGGAAAAGCAAAATGTGAATAATAGTTGGATGAAGATATGTGGTCAAAAGAGGTGTCCCCCTGCCCCACACAACAGTTGATGCTAAGATGTGTTTATTTAGTAAAGGAGTGACTTAGGAGAGAGGTAGAAATAGATGGTGATGTGGGGAAGGAGGTAAACCTGAAGGAATGCGGGGTCTTCTGTAGAAGGAATGAGATTCAGTGAAGAAGTTGGGGCAAGGATCCTTCGTTCATTCTAATGGGAAACAATGCTATGTAATTTAAGACCAAGTATTTTTAGACCATTAATTGTGACTCTTTCCTTTTTTTTTTTTTTTTAAATTTAAACTTTATTTTATTTTTTCAAACTTCCAAGATGCATTGTTTATTCATCATACCCAGTGCTCCATGCAATATATACCCTCCTTAATACCCAACACCAGGCTCACCCAACAACTCTTACCTTTTCTTATGAATTGGTGTGATTCAGTCTCTGTGTTAATGATGTGTATTCAAGATTTGATGCTGCCTCTTGGTTAGTGACATTGAGTTGGAATGTTTCACATAAGGGATTGAGAGGACCTCTGAAATAGGGTGGTAGTAGGAAGAACAAGGAAAAAGAATATCTAAGAGAGTTGTCGTTTTCAAGTGAAAAATCAAGAGTGTGATGTTAATTGGGTTTAGCAAACAGGAAGAATGGATGTGGGTTGATCAGTTTCACAAATTGGAAGACCACTAACCCCAGTGACCAAAATGGAGGTGCTGTTGAAATAATTACTGCTATAGCCAATTTTTTTATTTGCTAGTTCCTTCAAAAGAAGGAATAGTTATTTTCTTTTTCGCATTTCTGTGTTTTATGGAAATATTACTTGGGCTTAATATAATAGGATGCTTCTTGAAGATGCTGTTCTTGAGGCAGTTTTGAATATTTAAACATTTATGCATGTTTTCCATAATTTCCATAATTTTTTCCTGAGGGATGAATCAGCCAAAATAACGAGTCTTTAAGTTGTAAAACCTCCATTTAGTCATTAGTCATAAATATACTGAGTTAATAAAAGCCTACTTTTGTTTGAAATTACATACTGGTAAGTAACATTAACATGAATGACGTTACCATTTTTTAAAATTAATAGGTTCTCCCTATTAATTTTTAGGTTCTTTTCTCATTTTCTGCTTACTTTGGAGAACATTAATTTGTCCGCATGTCATTTACAAAGTGTAAAACACATACTATTTTGTTCCTTTTAAAATAAACATGGCAGAATTGACATCTAACGAAGTGGTTTTTTTCTAGCATCTGTATACCAGTTTTATTTTATTATATTTTGTTAATGTGGGTACCAAAAATATTTGTCTTGAGGCTAAGAAATGATTGTGGCAATCCATATAAAGTAATCTTAACTTTCTAGGCTACATGGCTCTTTCATCTTTTTAACCTAATAGAATGTTTTCTCATGACATATGTTGAACTCATGTCTCTGTTTTGTTTTGTTTTTACAGGTTAATGTGTGAGACTGTGAGATATGAAAGACATGAAGCAAATGAAGTTTTATACTAGTAGGTGTTTTCTTTCTCTTTGTACAGTGTGTACTGCAATAACTAAATAATTTCTTAAAGTTTCACAAAAGTATTAGTAACAGCTAGGTCAGTCTTACCTTAATATTGCATTAACTTATTTTTTGTAATTTAGAAATGTAGAACATTTCAACTATTACCTGCCATAAAAGTAAAAATTTACCATCATTTGCTCTAAGTTCCCATCTATAGCTATATATCTCTCACTTGTGGTTCAGAGATATTATTTAATATTATGGATATCTTGACATTTTTATCATTGTGAAATAAGAAACAGTGTGGTCTTTCCAACAGAACAAAATACATGTTCCTATAACCACATCAAGTGAGATTTAATGATAGCATAAATGTCATATTTTAGTTTGTAACCTTTTCAGAAATAGGAAAATAAGCTGCGCACATCTGTTTGGGCTTATTTTGTCCTATAAATAATACTAATATTTCTTTCAAGATGTGTAACATATTTTTTGAAAAAATTACAGTAATTTTCTTAAGAATGTGATAAACATATAGCAGGTAAATATATTAAGGACATATAAACTGGTTTACTGCACATACTATTTTATTAATGTTTGCCATGATTGGCTGTTGTTCTGTTGACTTTCCATTTTTCAAAGCACTATTAAATAAATAATTACTACTTTCCATGCATATTATAGGGAGTATTTATTGGAATAAATGAAATACAGCTTCTCCCCCTTAGGGAGGCTGTAATTACAATCTCTCTCTCTTTTTTTTTTTTTTAAACATTTTTTTATTTATTTGACAGACAGAGATCACAAGTAGGCAGAGAGGCAGGCAAGCAGGCTCCCCGCTGAGCAGAGAGCCCGATGCGGGACTCGATCCCAGGACCCTGGGATCATGACCTGAGCCAAAGGCAAAGGCTTTAACCCACTGAGCCACCCAGGTGCCCCTGTAATTACAATCTCTTGAAGGAGGTAGAAATAGAATAAAAGGAAAACAACAACAACAAATAACCAACCAGAGGAACTGAGAAAATGGATAGGTACTAAGGGCTGAAGAAGTGCAAGGGAAGCCCTGAAGGGAATGGGGAGAGTCTTAGAGAAGTGGCCCTTTGAACTAGGTCTCAAAAGTATATCTGGTGGTCTAGAGAGACTTTCTTGGCAGAAGGAAGAGTAAATATGGGAACACAGAGAGGGAAAGGGCCTGATCTGATGTTCTGAATGCTGTGGCAAGTTTAGGACCACTGACATGTGGGTGGGCATCAAGATAACAAATTGAGAGAAGAGTCAGGCCACAGTCATAATTTGCTTGTAAATGTGTTGTTAAAAATAACCAGTTGTGATTCTTTAGGCAATTGGAAATGAGTTTTTTCCCTTCTAAATAACATTTTATTATGGAAAATTATAAATGTTCGCAATATTAAAGACAGCAGTATAACGGACCCCCATGTGTGTATCATCCAACATTGTTAACTGATGGCCAATTATGCTTCATCTCTAACTCCCCCTCTCCCACCTCCAGCTGGGTTATTTATAAGTAAATCCTGACATAACAATTCATCCATATCAATTTTGGTATGTATCTTTATCTTTAAAAGATAAAGACTTAAACAAAAAAACCTAACCACAATACTATCATCAAACCTAAAAAAAATTATTCTTTAATATTATGATAACATTCAAAATCTCTTTGTCTCAAAAAGTCTTTTTTCTCTTTTTTTTACAGTTTATTTATTGGTTGGTGTTTTTCTTACATCTGTTTTAATCTGTAGCCATGTGGCCAGTTTTCAAGCAGCAAAACGATATGACCAAATGCCTCCCCATCCTTCCCCTCAAAGATGATACCTGTGTCTCTCTGAAAATACAGAGGTGGATTAGATTGAGTGGCTGGGCAGGGAGATTAGTGAGGAGACAATTGAAGTAATTTGAGGGAGTAAAGCTTGGACTGAGGCTACCTGAAGGAATTGGGGGGGGGCGTCAGGGATAGGTGATCTGATCTGATCTGATCTGATCTAGGATGATTCTTAGGTTGTAATGTAGGAAACTATGACATCTAGAGGCTGTTTAACAGGCATTTGTAAATATTTAGTCTAGAAATTAAAAGAATGTATGTCAAGTATAGAAGAATAGTAAGTAACCAGGATGTATTTGTTAATGGGAAAACTAACAAGAGGCAAATGCCTTTAACGTATTTTATTCTTGAAGAAATTAAGATATAAATATTTTAGAATATTTGTTTCTTTTAGGAGCAATTAGAAGCTATCAGTGGAATGGGATGTACAAATGTCAGGGTTGGAAATCTCTGAGGAATATTATTAACATTTATTGAAGCAGTCTAGTGGTAGTAAGTGTCAACTCTATTCCTTTATTGTCACGCCCCCCCCCCAAAAAAAACGTGGTTTTGGTAGTATTGATGATGAGGTCATAGCAGACATTGAACAAGGACTTCCTATCTCCCACATAGTCTAATAAGTGCTTTACATGCATTAACTTCTTATAGTTTGCCTTTTGGAGTAGATGTTGTCATCACCCTAGTTTTACACATGAAGGAGCTCAGGCTTTTAGGGGCTAAAGAACTTGGAACTTGCCAAGGTCTCATTGTTGAAAGTGGAATCTGGATTTGAGCCTAGACCTGGTGATTCTGTCACCTTAGCTGTTACCACTCACCAGCTTTTACTGGCCATTTTCATGCCATGGTAAGAAATGGCACGCTGAGAAATGCTATTGCTTGTGTGTGAGTCAGTATGAGCACATCATCTCCCCCTGTTGCTGGGTTTCCTGGGGTGATGGAAACCCACCATCCATTCTGCCTCTATTATCTTGAGTCCCTAGCAGTGATTACTTATTATTCATTTAAATTGAAGGTAATTTACAGTGTCTTTAAATATACTTGAGTTTTTTTTTTTAAGTCAGTTTAGACAGTTAATGTGAATTATGCTGATAATGCAAAGCCATGTTTTAGATAATCCTAAATAGATTGCATTTAGGCTAGAATTTGTATATACAGTTGATTGTAGCAGTTGCTCATATTTGACTAGTTAGAGTAAGGTGACAGCATTAGTAACAATGAAAAGTCTGTGCATATCATGATTTCCTAAGACCAAAAATTCAGAGACTAATTGTAGATCACTTAATCAGATCCCTAGTAGTTGGCCAATCTTATGATGAAGCATAATTAGAACGTTTTCTGCTGTGATCTTTGAATAGACATGTTTCTGCTGCTAGCAATTCATGTAAATGCAGTTTTGAAAATTAAAGAACATTTGTATTTGTGGTGCATATAAGTCTATGATAACTTAATACTATCCCTCTTTGGAGGACCTGTTGTTATTAACTCATGAGGGAAATGACTTGTCTGTTCTTGTTCTCCTTCAAGCTTTAAGAATGTAGTGTAGCCAGAATATCAAAGACTTTGAGACTTTGGTTTTATGACCCAGTGATGAGTATTTTCTTTTTCTTATTCTGTTTGTGTGCTGGTAACTTCTAAGTCTATGGTTTTAATAATTTCACCAGGTAAATATGGTATTCTTTTGATCCAACTCTGTACCTCTTTTTTCTCATCTATAAAATGGGAACAATAATAATAGTACCTACTCTGTAGTGTTGGTGTGAGAACAATATCAGTACTGTGTGTAAAGTATGTAGAGCATTGCATATACAGTAAGTGCATAAAAATTTTAGCTGCTTCTCAGGGAGTCTGCTGAGATTCTCTCCCTCTGTCCCTCTCCTCACCTACTCCTCTCCCCCTAAAATAAAAAAAAGAAATCTTCAAAAAAAAAGCTGCTATTGTCATTGTCATCATCAGTGTTTTGATAATTTGCATTTTGGTCTCCCAATTTTTTAGTTGCTTTAGACTTTTCGTTAGGAAAGCATTATGGTAGTAATGTCTAACTGCCAAGGTGTTCTTGTTTTAGCATAAACCAACAGGATGACAGAAATGCGTTTTAAATTGTATCGAGATTAGGGGGAGAATTGTGGTTCTGATGAAATTGAACTTTAAAAAATTTAGAACTGACCATTTACATTCTAGTATTTTTCTGTACTAGAAAGATCAAATTAGTTGAACTTTATACAGTGGATGCGAATATCAGGTGATTTCTGCCTTCCTTTCATTTGTTATCTGCTATATTTTATCTGTATTTTGCTCACTTGGGAAATAGAGTTGGATAATATAAATTCCGAAGCTGATGGACTTTAATTTAGAGATATTTTACTTAAAGAATTTAATTCCAGAAATGAGATAAACAATGTGTCCTTTCAGCGTTAGTTTTTCTTTAGTGGCCAACCATCCTTGTTTTAATTTATATATACATTTAAAGTGCTAAAAGCCTTTGGATCAGAAATTCAACCATTATAGCTTTTCTTAAGTGTACACACACATCACATATCCACAGTATAAATATGTGTAACTCTATCTCTGTGCTCATTTTCCACATATATATCTGCCTGAATCCTTTAGTTTCCAAAAGAGTTTCCATAGCATTTTGTGAAGGAGTTTCTTTCCTTATTGCAGGAGAGGAAATTGTTTCAAAAAAGAAAAGAAAAGAAAAGCTTCATTGAGGCCTATTGAGTCTCTTCAAGTATTTTGATTTAAATCTGTAAATGTGCAATTTAGAACCTCAAGCCTCAGCTCAGCCCTTATTGCTTGTAGGGGTCTTTTCATTTGTTGACTTGTTTCCTGTTTTTACAGCAGCTATCCTGAATTGTTACTTCTCTGTAAGGCCACCAAGCCCTCCCACTCCTCCTCAAGGGATTTTGCTTCAGGCTTCACTTTCTGTTCTTAAATGCCCAATTTGTCTGGCTGCTGGTGCCTCCTGTTTCTCCCATCCCTCCAGGGGAAAGAAGGGTCCATTTCCCTGCCCAGGGTGGTTATTCCTCTTTTCTCCTGTGCTGCTGCTGACCTCTCCTCCCGCCCCCATCCCTACAGACTCTAAATATCTCAGTCTCTGCTATCCATAAGAATGTTCTTCTTTGACTCTTTGGCACATATCCAATTACTGTCCTACTTTTTCCTTTCTGATGTAGCCAAGCATTTATTTTATTTTACATTACCCATCGATTATTTAGGTTGCATTAGCTCCCCACTTTAAAAAACAAACCAACCCTAAAAAACCCCCCCAATATTTCACATCTCCTTTCTTTCCTAGCAACATATAATCACAATTTTTAAGTATCTTTCTTGGCCATGTTTCCATAATTTTGCTATACTTGTATGTGTGTATGAAGAAAATGGTGAAACCTAAGATTTTCATTTATACAAAGGAATGATATTTTTAAAGAATTAGCCTGTGCATAGAATTGTAGTACAAGGATGTTTGGCCACCAAGCTTGGCATGTTGTGAGGTACTCATGTGCCCTATGTAATTATGAGAATTCAAATACACACACCCCTGTGTGTGTGTATGTATGCATACCAACATATGGACTTACTTAGAAAGATTATTTTATGTACATATGGTAATACTTGAGGGCTTCTTAGCAATATTGGTATTTTAATATTTACTAGTAGTCTTTCAATAAAAATGTTTTGTTTTTGTGGTGAATGGAAGAGTAAATAACTTTCAAAACTGTATTTAATTTTAAACTCTGTCAGGGCAAGGACTGTGGTTTACATTTGCCATGCCTAGTACAGAAATTTGCAATAATCTGGTTTTTTTTTTTTTTTATTTATTTCAAAGGAAGATACTCCTTTTCTAGATCAGCCAATAAAGACCTTCCTTATGGTCTCATTTTGTAATAAAAGAGCTGACTGCATATTTGATGTGAGATTCTTTGTGTCAGTTTTCTCTGAAACTCATTAGTGCATAAAGACCTCTGAACTCTCAAAAAAAGCTATTTGAGAAAATATACAGTTGGTAAATAAGGCTTCCTGCTTTCTGATAAGTACGGGTTAATAGTGCTGTAAATCGTTAGGCAGTATTATTGTACTTACTCCAGGACCTTAGTGGGTTGGGCAGATCTGGCTTTGGATTTGACTCCCATTTCAGGATTTCTACAGTTCTCTTTAATTTCTGAGCACCAGTTTTCTCTAGTTGAGGAACAGGTTTGTTGTGGGAAAACAACAACAACAACAACAACAACAACTGCAGTGTGTAAGTCTAAAAGACACAGCTTTATAATTAATTTCATGACCCATTGGTAGTTTTCAAAACCATTAATTTTTCAGATTTGGCTGGTCTTTTAAATTTGATAAATTGTTTCTTGAGCCTTCCAAAATACCCCTCCACCCTTAATGTAGCTGAATGACCGATATATTGTAATAAATATGTAATCCACATTGAATTTTTTCTTTCATTAAAAAAAAAAAGTGTTTTGAGTAACTTCAGGAGTACCAAGGCATCACTCCATTTCATTTTTTAAATGAATTTTATGTTTAAGAATGATTCCATTTATGAGCCTATAGGATTTCTGGCTTTATTAGTTCTTCAAAGTTTATAGTGTTCATTTTGCTGGTTAAGTAAATTATAATTTTAAAAAAATGGATGCCTACTACATTCCTTATATTTTCAAAATACATTTTTTTCAAAATAAAGCTGAAATAGCTTAATATTTTCATCAGTTTTCAGAGTTCTGATTCTGTTTACTTTTTCATGGTTCTAAGCTTCTGTAATTGAGCGCTTTGAGTAAAGAATAAGGATTTTCTGAAAAACTTAATGTTATAAGGTGCTTTTTTTCCCTTCAAGTTTTTATTTATAAAAGTGAAGTAACTTCCTTATAATTTAGAACTCTTAGGAAATAGATTACAAAGTTACCCTCTATTTTTTAAATGTTTTTGTAAGTATGGGAATTTATATATTTATATATTATTAAATATTATGAAGTATGATTTTATGACAAAATATTGCTTCTCTATAAGTTAGGAATATGAGTGCCAAGCAGTTGTAACTCTTGGTAGAGCTCTAAAATATATGTTATATTTTGTGCCTTAATAAAAATGGTGTGGGTTCATTTTTCTTTGACCCAATATTGTTAAGGTCACTTACAATGCTGTGTTGCATTAATTTATTTGGTGAGCTTACTTTGTGTCATTGGCCATACAAAAATAAATCATACGTATTTTGTCTTTCAGCTTACAGTCCCATCAGAGGAGCAAAAACCAAAAACAACTTACGATTAAACTTTTTGCTAAATTCAGTAACAAAAGTGATGTAATGTATTTGAAAAAGATTAAAATTATTGTGTATCTGAAAAGCCATCTGTATATTGGAAGGTGGCCATTGTTTGAATTTCTTTTTTTAAGCCATGGAACACTTTGTTCAAGGGAAATCCTATTTAGCTCAATAGCAGTAGCTATTATGGTTAGAGGAGGGTAGGACTGTCCCAAGGGGCTCGCAAGTGCATATTGAAAACCTCTGAGGTGAGCTGACTGCCTGACCCCTGTAAAAGAACAGAGAATAATTTGCTTTAAATAAGTAAAGTCATTTTCATGTTAGTTTTTGGCGTAATCCTGTATTTTGAGACTATAAGTCTAAGCCCATCAAAACAGTATAATGACAGCATAGGTAAGCAGCAGCGAGGGCCTGAACTTCAGCAGACGGCTTCGATTGAAAGTCTTGGGGTTTGGGAGGCGCAAAAAGAATGTGACGATAGGTTGGGGAGAAGGAGAAACAAGTAGGAAGATTTTCTGTTTTCTGGTTTTATCCTCTGGTTGGATGCTGCTGCTCAGTGGATACAGGAGAAGAAACAGGTGTTTTTCTAGTTTGGGCCACTTGGTGGCTGGCCCTCTGAGACTCCTTGTTAGTTGTTTCTACTTAGTTATCGGAACTTTTGTTAGTCTTCATTTTTTACCCCCCTCTCTGATGTTTTACCACAGATGTGGAGCCAATCGCCCACGTAAAGGTGGTAAGAGTCCTGTCTCTGCATCTCTTGGATGCCGGCAGCTTTGATGTTTGATTGTGGTTTAACATCCTTTCTAAAATATCCGAAAAATGGATGTTTGGGTTTGAGGTCTTGGTTGTACCTAGCCTCTCTGTGATTGCCATGTACCACCTCTTCCCTGAATGGTCTTCCTAACCACTGTTTGTGCATACTTTACTGATGCTTGCCTGAATGGGTGGCCATGCTTATTCCCCATGATTTTCATGTTTTGTTAATGCTGCCAGTAGAAAAAGCACTGTGGAGGTTCTTCTACACTCCCCTGGATCACTTCTGTGCCAGTGCCATATTGTACTCGATCTGCTATAATGGGGGGTGCACTTTTTGTAGCGCTCATGCCCTCCTCATACCTAATTTTGTAGGTCATCTGGGAAAGCACTACTTTCTGGTCCCAAATCGTTTGGGTTTTGCAAGGGTACCATTCTTAACCAGTATTTAAGTTTCTATTTGTCGCCACCACCCCTCCCTGCTTAGATGTCTGTTTTGAACTGAATATTAAACCAGACAAGTATTTTTGCACACAGCTGCCTGCCCCCTCCTGCCACTCCTGTTTTATTACAAGTCTTTCTCCTCTGTTTTCCTTGCCTTCATTGCCATAAGCAGCTCTTTTGGGTGATTGGGCTCTACAAAACACCATTAAATTTTCATATTGTTATTAACAACTGAATAAAGTAGTCTTTTCATGTTATTTTTTTGCTAATAGCCATCTTTTCTGAGTTAGTTTTCTTTTGATGCTGATGATGGTTCTTTCAACCGCCTTGTCAACTTTGATTTGATCACTTGTATTAGCTTCCTGCTTTATTAAATATGGAATGTGGAGCAGCGCACACAGCTCTTTGACGTGGAGACATCGCCACCGTGTGGACCTACAGGATATTGCTAAGGAAGTTCTTTCAGCCTGGCTTCATTCCTTTGGTTACTAGTAAATTAAAACTTACATCTTTGACTTTCACTTTATTTTTTGCAGGGGATTGGGGGGAGTGGGGCATGAGTACAGGGGGAAAGAGAGGGACAGGCCAACTCCGTGCTGAACGCAGAGCCCACTCCCTGCTCATCCAGATCTCGTCACCCTAAGATCATGACCTGAGAGGAAACCAAGAGTCTGACGCTTAACCGACTGAGCCACCCAGGCGCCCCTGACTTTCACTTTAATACCACATCTGAGCTGGTGTCTATTAAATTATTAATTAATTCATTAAGAATATAGCTGAGTGCCAGTCAAGCATTGTATAGTGTATGTATAGGGGGTACTGGTGAGTGAGAGGAGTTTAAAAACTAATGGGGGAAGACTCCTAAAATAAATATTCTGATACTGGCAACTGCTTAATATGGGCATGTACAAAATGCTCTGGGAACTTAGGAGGAGAGTGACTCACTTTATTTCAAAGCTACTAAAATTCTCAGAGGAAGTGGTGATTAACCTGGAATTCAAAGGATGAGTAATGAGCTTACTAGATAAAAGGTACTGTTTAGAAGCTGGAACAGCACATTTGTTCAAAGGCCCTGAGGAATTGGTGGGAAAAAAGTGTAGTGTGGCTGAACTGGGTGAAGTTTGCTGTATAGGGTATTTGGGATTAGGAGCAGAAAGTATAATTGTAGGTTGGACCTTTTGGAAAGGGTCATGATAGAAGAAAAGAGATGAAGAGAACTCGTATTTTTTTGTGTACTTATTATACAAGGCACTGCATAGATACTGTTTTGTTAAATCTGTGAAAAAGGTATCGACATCTCCATTTTACAGTGGAGGAACTAGAGTCTTAGAATTTAACTTCACCAGGCTGGTGGGAAAGAACAGATGTTCCCAAGGCTTTGCACTTTGCAGAGCAATATATTGCTTCCCTCACGTGCTGTGCTAAGGGGTTTGGACTATCCGTTGTTAGGGAACAGTGGGTTATGAGCAGAAGCATGCCATGGTCTGCTCTACCTGAACAACTAGTAGCTAAAATGGTGCCCAGTTTCCACCTGGTACAGCACACAGTTCTTGTCTAAAAGGAGGTTCAAGTAGTTGGAGGAGGATACCTAGATACCTCAGGACTAAGAATTCAATAGAGAAAAGTATAAAATAGAATGAAATTGGATGAGATAAGTATTTTGGAATTTGGAAAATGGTAAGTGAGAATGTTTTAATTAAGGAATAGGATTTGGGGGCGCCTGGGTGGCTCAGTGGGTTAAAGCCTCTGCCTTCGGCTCAGGTCGTGATCCCAGGGTCCTGGGATCGAGCCCCACTCGGGCTCTCTGCTCAGCAGGGAGCCTGCTTCCTCCTCCCTCTCTGCCTGCTTCTCTGCCTTCTTGTGATCTCTGTCTGTCAAATAAAATAAATAAAATCTTAAAAAAAATAGGATTTGAAAGGGGAGGTGAACCATAAGAGACTATGGACTCTAAAAAAACATTCTGAGGGGTTTGAATTGGCGGGTGGGTGGGAGGTTGGGGTACCAGGTGGTGGGTATTATAGAGGGCATGGATTGCATGGAGCACTGGGTGTGGTGAAAAAGTGATGAATACTGTCATGCTGAAAATAAATAAAAAATAAAAAAAATAGGATTTGAGCCATTTCTTTCAGGTACAGTGTGATTAAGAAGGTAGAGAAAGGCAAACATCTTGAACAAATTGGCAGAGATGGGAAGGAAAGACAGGAAAACAGCCAGTCAGCAGTGGTGGGTTTGTGTTGAGGAGTAGAAGGCAGTAAGGTGGGGGAAAGAATGGCACCAGATTTCATGCTTACCTCTTCCCCATTATGCTAAGTCTGTACTTGCCATTTTTGGTTTAGCCTTGGTTCTTAAAGGCATCATTCATTTTTTATTACTTCAGAGTCCTTCTAACTAATTATACTGGGAGTGAATTGATCATTTTGTAATGGTCTGTTTTTATTTTATAGTTTTTGTTTTGTTTTGTTTGGGTTCATTTTCTCGCCATTGGTGAGATTAAAAAAAAAAAGGCTCTCAGAGTATCTTGTCATACATCTAGGCTTTTGTGGCTTTCGTTTTATAGATGCAGAATGGGCTGTATTGGCATCAAATCAGTTGTCTGTTATAGTTCTTAGTTCAGTCTAAAAAGTTATTTTTATACATGTCCAGTTTGGTTAATCAGAGAAACTTGTAACGTACTCCTTTGCTATATGTCCCTCTTTAATCTCGAGGTTTCTCTCTTCTCCCCATTGCTGGTGATGTTAAAACTTAGGTTATTTGGAGATGCTCGATCAGGTTTATTCTAAGATTCAGCCTTTCCCCTTAGCTCATAATTTTAGCCCTTAGCTCATATTTTTAAAGCATAAAACAATTATTTGAGGAAAACATCAAAATAACATTGGTGAATACAACACCTGCAACATATTTACGTAGATAGTGGTAAGAGTTGTACTTTTTTCCCTTGCTGTTTGTTGTTGTTGGGGCTTAATACAGAGACAGTTTTTCTAAAGGTTTTTCAAAGTTGACAATCTCCATACATAAGAATCTCCTGGGATATTTGTTTAAAAGGTGCTGTGATTTATTTCCCACCTAACAGTTACAGCCTGTGGGTTTGGGTGGAATAAGTAGAGCCTGGGAGGATGTATTCTTACTTCATATCTCAGGTGATTCATATGCGTATTAAAACTTGAGAACCTCTGGACAAAATAAATCCCAGCGTTAGTCCCGCATAACTGTTATCGCTGTACTCAGCCTTCTCTTAGCTAACTTCATTGCTAGTGTGTCTGTAAGCGAGGTCGTGGATTCAGTTTGCTTACCCTTTAAGTGTAGAAAAGTTGAATGCTGTTGCTGCTAACTTCTTCATGTTTTCTTTTGAAAAAACATCATCACTTTGTATGTGTAAAATGCTATAAAACCTCTCGGGTAACGACAGCTGCACTGTGGGAAAGGAGTATTTGCGGACTTTGAAGGGAAGCAGGATACATCCCATCCTGAAACATTGCCTGCCTGAGGCATAATTGTAGATGATTTCTAACAAAGTCAGGAGAATTTTCTGGATGATTAAGACTATGTAAAACAGATTTTATGGTGGCATCTCACAGCAAGGAATTTTTGGAACACAAACCAACATGAGTTCTGGGGGGCGGAGGGGGATGGGTGGGAAGAGAAGATGGGAGGGATTTTCTAGCTTATAGCTATTTCCAGAACATGTTAAAATAAAATTCACTGTTTTTGTTTTCCTAGTTCTGATGTGCTTTTATAAAACCTGAATCTTTAAAAAAGAGACAACTCAAAGAAATTGCAGTGGTTGTATTTGGCATTTGGTGTAGTGTAAATGCTTCCCAAATTCAATAAATGTTTGTTAATTGAATGATCATCCTCTGCCAATTCTTACGGAAGCAAATATAGCTCTTGTGAGTTAACATTTGAATTTTTTGGAAAAGGTAGTGGAAACAGCTCATCTATTAGGGAAACAAAATTATAGTAAGTGGAAAAGTTTGGGTGTATCAACTTCTTATCTTTATCTCTTAAGTTTTTTCTAGAAGAATCACCTCTAATGATGGGTAATGAATGGGCATTCAGGGAGTCAGAATATATGGCTAGAAAAACAATGAATGTTTGTTATATTCTCTGTGTCACATTTAATCTAGACCATGGTGTATCATAAAAAGCTCTACAATAATTATTACTTGCATTTAATGAGCATTGTTCATTTAATCCTTACAGTTGCTCTAGTAACTTGCCTAAGGCCACATAGTTAATAAGCAGTGATCTACCTTAACTTCCTGTTTTTCTAGATTTCATTTCTCTTGACCAACCTTTTGGTGATAAAGGGAGCATTGTAAGAGCAGATTAAGTTTACATAATAATTCATTTTTTTCTTTTCATTTCAATGTTTTATTACTTGTTATTAAATTTTTTTAAAGCTATGCTTGCAATTCAGAGAACACACTTTCACTTGACATAAATTAGAATTTAATAATAATGCTGTCACCATATGCTAAGAAAGACAAGAAAGTTTTTCCCCCAAGAACTAGGTAAATGATTATAGATTGCAAAAGCTAATGATTAAAATCTGGAGACAACAGGATATGAGTTATTTCCAAAGTACAGTACTTTGCATTTTCATTTGAGAAATCGTTTAACGTTTATGGTTTCATTGGAGCTAAACTCTGTTTAACACTATTGTTCCTTTACATGGTCATGAGGCCTTGCCATTGAGGACTAAGTAGTTGTGATATTAGATAAGACTGGATTTCAGGGAAATGATGATCAACTGTTGATTTGTTTAGAAGCAGATAGCAAAATGAAAATGATTACGTGATAGGGATTGGTGTTTTAAATAACTATTCAGAATTGGAAATAGAATTTATTGTCCTTTAAAAACTTTTGGGATCTATTCACACCTTGCACCGACTCCCCAAAAAGGAGAAAACTTGGCAGCAGGGGGATTGAAGACTCCTTGCAACACACATGTGATTCGTTGTGATGTGAGACAAGTGTAGTATGCAGCTTCCTTGAACTCTTAACTGCAATGGGATAGGCTCTGTACTTCCTTCTAGCCCTTCCGCTGGTTAGCATGTAAATACGCTGGTGAGACTGGAAGCTGCCAGCTGAGAATATGACGTGATTGTTGTGGGTTGGGGCTGATTAAGCCACATAATAGAAAGAGCCTGAGTTCTCCATACCATGGAACTGTCCTATCAGCCCTGGGCCTTTGTGCTAAGGCTGTTATTATGTGTTTGTGAGAGAAATGAACTCCCTCCTGGTTAAGCCATTACTATGTTTAGCTTTTTGGTTTTGGGGTTTTTTTTTGTTTTGTTTTGTTTTTTCATGGTAGCTAAGCCTTTATTTTAACTTGTAAGTTTGGTGCACTTGAGTGGATAAAATAAAATAACTTAAACACGGCAAAAAGCATAAAGGCTAAAGCTCGAAACTGCGGGAAAAAATTATTCACAGTACGTGTTTTTAAAAAGGTTAATTTTTATCAAGTATTTCTAGATTAGAAAAAGTCCCCCAATTTAATAGAATGTTGGTTAAAGGTAGTAAACTGATTTCACAGGAAAAGATACAACTCATGAAAATAAGAAAAAAGATGCTCTTGTAATAAGAAGAAAAAGAAGTGAAAAAAAAAAAAAAGCACTGAGATCTCATTTTCATAAACAGATGAAAAGATTGATAAAAGGCCTGAATGGCAGAATTACTTATGACCCCCAGTGGCTTACCCCTCACCTACTGTGCAACAGCCACACCACACTGTCCCCCTCACTCGGGCCATGTCAGCCTTTGCACTAACATTGGATCCTCCTCACCCTTTGCCTGGAATGCTGGTTTCTTAGGAACCCAGTAGGTTGTCAGCTTCTTTGCCCAAATGTGCTCTTCTCAGTGAGACTTGCCTTGCCCAGCCATTTGGAACTATAACACCCACCCTCCCATTTTCCTTAAACTATAGTAATTTCTTCCCCCAGAGCACTGATTTGTCATTTACCATTTCATTGTTTTTCTTGTTTATTATCTGTATTGTCCCACCAGAATATAAGCTCCATAAGCGGAGGGACTTTTTGTTGTTGGTGGGGGTGTTCCCTGAAGTGTCCTAAGCATCTAGAATAGCCCTCCTCATAAAATTGTGAAACATTTGTTAAACTGATATAACAAACTATACTATATATTAGTAAAGCTGTGTGGAAGTATACAGGCAACTTGCTGAGCACCTGCAGAGGACAGTCTGATACTCATCAGAATTACAGTGTACGTGCCCTTTGACCCAACAGTTGCACTTCTGGTTACCAGTTATAGTCAGTACTGTATGCACAGGGGTCACTCATTGCACTTTTGATTTATTATTTTTAAATAATTGCAAATGATTAAAAACAACGGAAATGACGGTCACCGGGGTTGCTTAAGGCAAATATGGCACATCCACAAGAAAGCTGTACTCTCATAAAAAGATCTCTAAGAGTGCAAAGGGAAGAACACTATAGAATGTGCTGTCTTTCCATAAAAAGAAAGAAAAGACAGTAGAAGGAATAAGAATATATGTCCATTTTTCTGTGCATACACATAAAAAAATCTGAAAGAATATCCAACAAGTGTGGTAGAAAAATGTGGGAGCTTGGTAGACCGGAGAAAAGGTTTTGAAGACCGAGTTTCACTGTTTACTGTTCTATATTTTGATTTTTGAAGCAGGGGAAGTGTTTTCAGTCAAAAAAATTAAAAGATAAAACTCAGGATGGTAGGTGCAATAGGTCTAAGGAATATTTAAAACATTTAAATATACTGATAAGTATCTTTAGCTTATTTGGGGGGGATAAAAGATGATTTAAAAAATGGAATGGTGTTTTTATGTACTTGTTTTATGCTATTTCATCATTCTTCATGATTCTGAAAGGAAAATGGGTACTATACTTTGTACTATATTTGTTTTAATTTTGCTGTTGTCATAGATAATCATCTGATTTTGTTATCTTTTTTTCCAGTCCTGATGATATTGGGACCTGCTGGTATATCCTTCTATCTGGTTCCGTGTTCATTAAGGAATCCATGTTTCTTCCAAGAAGCAGGTACTGTATAAATATTCTGTAACAGATTATCCCTGAAGCTTAAAATCCTTTTGCAGAATTGAGTTCTTTTGTGGAATTCTTGTCTTCCTGTTTCCTCTTCTGCTGACACAAAGCAAGGTAGTACCTTGGGGCATTGATCTTTAAGAAAGGACTATTTTACGTTTAATCACTATTCCAATCTCTTTAACCAAGAAATAGAAAAAAAGATGTGCTGGTTACATGTCCATTTGTTATAAACAGGAATATACTGTCAGGCTGGTTTAGGGCACATTTGTTCATCTCTGCCTCTGTAACAAGCAGTCTCATAAACATCTGAAGGGAAGTAAATAAAGAAAATTCACTGAGACCACATGGGACCAGAAATAGAAAGCCAGGGACTGTCGTCAACTTTTCTGCTTCTCAGGACCATATGGTCCCTCATTCTTGCATTTCTCTGTGGACTGGCTTCCTGCTTTCTAAGGCTGTTAATGCCTTTCTTCCTGTGATTTTGATTTGGATATGCTGACTGTTGATTTATGACTTTATGTTCTGAATGATTATATCATTTGATGGTAGTGCCTATATCTTTTCTTTGGACTCTTTAGTTTACATTCCCATTGGTTGGGCTTGGAACAGATGCATACCTAGTTCCAATCAGCTATGACCAAAGACGGTTAGGACTTACCTGTTACACATGTGGCCACCTATGTTTAAGTTCGCTGATTGAGCATGTCAGCCACTAAGTTTTACTCATTATTTTTCACCCCAGTTGTCTTTTGTTCACAATTGAATATTTTTATTTTGACTAAAGTGTTTAAAATTTTAACTGATTAAGGGTTCCTGGGTAGCTCAGTCGTTTAAGCCTCTGTCTCTTGATTTTGGCTCAGGTCATGATCAAGGTTGTGGGATGGAGCCCCACATTGGGCTCAGCACTGAGTATGGAGCCTGCTTGGGATTCTCTCCCTGCCTCTCCCCTCCACCTTGTGTGCCCATGCATACACACTATCTTTAAAAAGAAAAAAAAAAAAATAGAAAAAGAATAAATATATTTATTTAAATTTACTAAATAAATATTTAAATAGGCAAAACTAATTAAAGCATAATGACCACCCACCCTTCTGTAACCTAACTCTCTCACAAAGATATTAACATATATTCTTGAATAATTCTGAATGGGTCAGAGGAGATGTTAGGAATCTATTTTAAAGATATGAACAGGGGCACCTGGGTGGCTCAGTGGGTTAAAGCCTCTGCCTTCAGCTCAGGTCATGATCCCAGGGTCCTGGGATTGAGCCCCCACACTGGGCTCTCTGCTCAGCAGGGAGCCTGCTTCCTCCTCTCTCTCTGCCTGCCTCTCTGCCTACTTGTGATTTCTCTCTCTCTGTCAAATAAATAATAAATAAAATCTTAAAAAAAAAAAGATATGAACAAAATTTTCTAAAATGTCAGAGTCAGTGAGACAGGGAGAGAGAATTTATACAGGCCCGGGTGTGGTACTAGAAGGTGTTGGGATGGCCTTTGCAGGCCAGAATGTAGTGAACAAGTGCCAGAGGCTCATTACAGCTACTGAAAAACAATCTCTGGTGCAATTCCCAGGCCTCTTTGCCCTTCATCTCTGAGAGCCGATCCGTAGGCCTTACTCTCTTTGGAAAATTGCCCCATGAGGGAGAGAGACTCTGTTGCCTTTGTTTGTTGTTCTTATAGTAGCAGTAGTTAAAGTAATGGTGTTAGCGTTGGTGGTGGCAGTAGTAGTAATACAATGATGATAGAAAAATAGCTAAGGTTTTGATAGTGCTTTCTGTTTACTAGGTCACCATTTTAAATGCTAAATACGTGTGTGTATGTGTGTGTGTGAGAAATCATTTAATATTGCAGCTACCCTTTGAGGTAAGTATAATTATCATCTGCATTTCATGACTGATGAAACTGGCAGGAGAGGATGGCGGGTGGTTGTACCTCCTAGAATTGTGCCTAGAAAGCCTGTAGTGTCCCTGTGAACCAGTTCCTGTCATTGTAGGAATTCTGTTTTCCAGAGGAATGGCAAATTGAGTAACAGTACTCTTCTCCTTCAAATATAGGACCTTCATTTTGGTCCCTTTTTTGGAGACTTTGAAGAATGTATAGGCAAACAATAATTAAACATTGTTATATTTTTAAAATTATGTATAATTTTAATGTAAAAAGTAATAATAATTACTGTATAAATTAACAAAGATAAAGTGAAGGAAAAAGTCACTTATAATCTCCTATACAAGATAATCATTCTGTAATATTCTAGTGTTTTCCTATCTAGTCTTAAATGTATGCATTCCGCATACTTAAGAGCATACTTAAACAATTTAATATCTTGTTTATTTCAATTAAAGACTATGTGCACCCATATATGTTGCCTTATAATACTAAAAACTCTAAAAGGCTTACACTTTATGCATATTAATGTCTGTTTAATTGTTCAGTTATTTGGAATATTCCATAGTTAATAAATATAAAGGTACATTTTTGATACTTTTTGTTATAAATATTGCTTTAATGGCTGTGATTTGAAATTAATGCATCTTAAAAGAGAACAGAGGTTAGTGACTTCACTATTTTGATGGAAGGTCTGTTGTGTAAACTGAATCTATAGACTGAGGTCCTAGAAGAGTGAAGGAGCCTGTGATGATCTTTTTTGACTACCAGCCATAATTAACTAGTCAAGTAACAGCTTGTTCTAACTGCTGGAGAGGGAACCTAATGTTCAGAAAACTGCTGTTCTAGAAGAAAGAGGACTTGCAGTTCAGACCTATTTTATGAACACATTGGACCCTATGTCCAATTATTTAAAAAGATGACATAAGTAACTCTTTCTCTGGCTGGATGTCAAATGCTTGCAAGCCAGTATTGTAACAGGATGAAGGAAGGAATGAATGGTGTTTCAGTCTGAATGACAACTAGTACTATATATAGGCTGTTTCTTCATGTTGCACCTGTGACATTTGCTCTAAGTTGTTTGTTTCCTTTGGTGATGTTGCCTTAGGAATAGTGCCGATACTGTTTTAATAAGGGGTCTCTGCTGGTGCTATGCTAAAGGTTGACCATTAGTGATTCATATATATTTCTTTCTGCAGAGAATGTTGAGGTTTGATTAGAGGATAATATGGGTGGACATGTTAGTAGCAGTCTAATTTTATAAAACAATTAGTGCACAGATGATTCTCCTTGCTTACTGTATTTTTATCATGTTAGCCAGGAAATTGTTTATTCGTATATATAATAAGTAACCAGCTCACTTGCTTAAAAGTTTCAACTCCTGTTGACAGCTAATTCAGCCTAAACAGTTAGTTTTGAATCAAAGTACTTTGAAAAACATTTTTATATTTTTAACTAATTCTTACGGAATTGCTTTGACACCTGATATCATCAAGTGAGAAGGATGATATATGTTGCAAACAGTTTGTCATTTGACTTCCAGATTTCATTTGCTTTATTAAATTCCTCAGTTGACATTTAGGTCAGCATTTTATGGTTTTAAAAAAGAAAAAAAATTTTTTTTTTTTTTTGAGATAAAGTTAATTGCGGTTGCATACCTTTACTGTGATTGTTAAAACATGGATTTTTCTGTGATAAGAATTACAACATTTATGGAGTCTATTAATTCCTTTGAGACTATCAGTGACAACTTACTCACTCTTTCCTATTTCAAGCAATTTAAGTGATGTAAATGTTTTTATGAGTTTTATTATAAATCTATTAGAAATGTATCACCTTTTGAAACACTGGTATTTGTACAGGTGGCCGTAATGTCATTTATAATGTTGTTACATAAAATGTTGCCCTAAGATAGGGCTTAATTGTTATTTGGAGTAAAATTTGTAGTCTTGAAGCAATGTACGATTTATAGTAATGTTTTTCTTAAAGTCTTATTTGAAATAAATTCAGTTTCTTTCATCAGAAAGATGGTTGGCAGGGTAATTTAGGAATGCAGCAAAGGAATTCTCATTCTCATTTAGTAAAATGTCGGAGGGGACATTTGTTACAGATGAATATAGAAGCAGTGTAAACTGGATGTGTTTTCCAGTCCTATAAGCAAAGCAGCGGCAGTCACTAGGTGGTACAGGTGGTGTCCACGGTAATAGTAAGTTGATCTGTTAAGACAGTGACAGGCAGAAGGTGGGGAAATATTTTGAGGAAGGAATTTTTCCCCCTTAATTTTTTTAAAGGCATTGTTTTTGCAGTAACAGTGAGGCTGGAAAGCAGTAGATGAAAATTGTCTTATATAAAATTGCAGGTTTAGAAGTGGTTTTTTTTTTTTTTTTTTTGGTAATTTTGATTATTTTGCATAATGGGAAGAAAGATATTAATAGTGCTCAGGGGTGCCTGGGTGGCTCAGTGGGTTAAAGCCTCTGCCTTCGGCTCAGGTTATGATCTCAGGGTCCTGGGATTGAGCCCCTCATCGGGCTCTTTGCTTAGAGGGGAGCCTGCTTCCTCCTCTCTCTCTGCCTGCCTGTCTGACTGCTTATGATCTCTGTCTATCAAATAAATAAAAAAATAAAATCTTTAAAAAAGGATATTAAAAATGCTCATTGTTCTGTTGTCATCTAAATCAGTATATTTATGGAACTTTAATAGAAATTATTATATACTTCAAATTTTCTCACTTTTAAAATTGTCCCATCCTATGAATGCTGAGACCTATTTTGTAACAAAGTCATAATTTAATAACTTGGGTTTATATGTTGTGTTTTGGCTGCTGGCTTCTTTGAAAGGCTGAGAATTTTAATGCAGGTATTAAAGATAGACTTAGACTGTGCTTCTAAACTTTCACTTGCTCTTTGAATTGTTAGTAAAGAAGACATTAACTCACAGCATTGGAATCTTTTTCTAGTAATTTATCAATCATTTTACATTTGTTTGCAAAAAACAATGCTAGATATTTAAACATTATTGTTATAAAACTCTCCTTTGGGTTTACATTGATCACAATCTTGGGGGAAAATGTCACTTTATTTAAGTGTTGAACATGATTTTCTCAACAGAATCAATTTTATCATAGAAGCCTTCAAGGAAGGACCTTTTAATAGAAATGATCATGCATACCATATTTAAGCATAAATACTATTTTTATTGCTCTGATAGGTAAAAACTTTCTATATTTTTTATATACAGAGCAGTTAGTAAAAAATATCTCTTCACTTTGTATCAGCAGCTATAAGTTTGAAGGAAAAGCTAAGCCCAAGGTAACCATAGTCTAGAAACTTTGAAAATGCCAAGAAATGGGTTGTAATAAAAACTGGGAGCCAGAGGAATTGGGGAGAGAGGGGTGGAGGCTTCCGAAAGTGGATGTGAGTGTCTAGCTACCAGGTTGTCGGGCAGCAAACCTAGTGGGACAAATAATCTGTACACTCTAAGTATAGTAAGAGATTATGTCTGTAATTGGCAAAGCACTGTCCATAGAAACTGCTAAACATTGAAATGCCATCAACATTTAGTGTTGGCTCATAGGTCCTTTTCATATTTATGGGTTATTCTCTCATTCTAAAATAGTTTTGGTAGACTTTAAATTTCGAGGCCTTTTTCCATGTCATTTCAAATAGTAGTTGAAGCTGAAATTAATTAAGTCCTGCTGTATGGTCTCTGAATTAAGTTCTGGAGTATGCAAAAGAAGCAATATGGTCTACTCCCTGCTGTCATGTAATTTGATAGCTGGTTGGGGAGTTGAGGCTTTTTTATGTAAAACATGAAAAAATTGCCTAGGTCTTCATTAGATAATACAGTGTAAACTGATCCAGCAAAGACCACACAGAATGCAGAATCCCTTCCAAGATTAGTGGTGTTGTAATGTATGTGGTAATCAAGCGTGGCTCGGAAGGAAGTGAATTTTGAGTTAGGTTTATGATTCAGATTGTTGGACAGTGGTTGCAGAGATCTGGACACAGTAAAGAGCATGAGTGATGGCACAGAAGCAGGACTGAAGGAGGGCAGTTCATACATAAACAAAAGCTTGTGTGGACTGAGTAGAACAGGACCCCTTATCTAGAACAGACATACACTTTAGGGAGTGAACTAGTTGCAGAAGCATTGGTGATGGCAGCATTACTGAGAGGTCTAGTTTACAAAGCTACCTAAATTGGTTGGAAAGGCTAGGATTGTTGGTAAGGTAGGTGTCCTGTAACATTGACAAGAGGTTGGGAGAAATGCACACATCATTTATTTGTATCATGTCGGCTGTGTCCATTTACAAGTGGTGCTTCTCTTTCATTGATACCAAGTGTATCCACGATTTCAAAATTAAAATTATGCTATGGTACTCTCAATAATCACATTTTAAATTAGAGCTGGCAGCTATAATGAGGATAAGTGGGGAAACAAGACATTTAACTAATCAGTTCTGAGAGGCTAAAATACTATTCTCATTATGATTCACATGACAAACAATGAGCTACTTGAGTTTAAAAATCACGGGCCTTCTTTCTGCTTGCCAGTGCTACATGATAAGTTAATTGATTGCTCTGAAACTTGCTAGTTTTTTTCAGTAATAGAAGAGGGTGAAACAATGGAAGAATGATTCTATATTTATGTGATAGGGACCAAAAACACAAATATTCCTTATTTCATGTAAAGAGCTGTATAGGATTAGAAAATCATATTCTTGAAAGACAAGTGTGTTATATGATGCCTTATTGGAGATGAAATATGGCTTTTAGAAAATAACTTACTGGTAAATCATGTTATGGAGGGGTAACTTTATTGAATATTAAATATATCCAAATGGTATATAGGGAAGGTGAAGATCAGAGTTCTGGAAATTACATATTACAGGTAAGATTTACCTTCAGTTGTGGCCAGATTGTAACAGTGGTGGCATAGATCAAGCATGGAAGAGGAAACTGTGGTTACTAAAGAAGGAACAGGGGAAAAAAACAGGAAAGAAAAAGAAAACTGTTAAGTCACTTTAAAACTGCCCTCATTGGGTTTTTAAAGTAATGTATTGGTCCTGTATACCTTCCTTCTCAGATGATGAAATATCAGTAACTTATAAGAGGATTAAATTACACAATATGTAAGTTTTTCAGAAGTTTTCTTTATAGCCAGCATTACTAAAAGTTTTTTACTTCTTTAAAAGAAAAAATTGCCCCTCCTACCTTTCCTCCCTTCTTTCTTTCCTCTCTACTAACAGAAACCATAAGATTTTATTTAATTCATATTTGGAATATTCTGAAGTTAGTGGATGATAGAAGAATTAGTAAAGGCTAATAAGTTATTAAAAAAACCACTTATCTTAGACGTCTCATACAACCCATTACCAGTTATGTTGCAGAACCCTAGTGATTGGGGTCTGTAGTTGGTTAGATATGGAATCATAGAAATATACTTTTAAAAAAATGCAAAAAACAGAGAGCTGGGGACAGGTCAGGAGGGAAGGAGAGAGAGAATCTTAAGCAGTCTCCACGCTCAGATTGGAGCAAAGTAGGGCTCAATCTCATGATGCTGATATCATGACCTGAGCTGAAATTAAGAGTCAGATGCCTAACTGACTGAGCCACCCAGGTGCCCCAGAAATTTACTTCTATTTTAACTTATAAATGTTCAATTTGATCTATAAATATAAACACACACACATATACTTGCATATATAATTAAAATATACACATATATGCATGAATGTAGATGTTTGTGTGAATCAGTTTCCTATCAGTCTTCTACAGTTATTTTGCCAACACCTAATCCAGTGGCAGTTTTTAAAAAAACTGACATGCCCTGGGCGCCTTGGTGGTGCAATTGATTAAGCATCTGACTCTTGGTTTTGGCTCAGGTCCTGATCTCTCCGGGTCATGAGATCAAGCCCCACGTAGGGTTCGTGCTCAGTGTGGAGTCTGCTTGGGATTCTCTCTCCGTCTGCCCCTCCCCACTGCATTCACACACTCTCTCTCTTCCTCTCTAAAATAATATTTAAAAAGAAAAAAAAACTGACATACTTTGTTGAGATAAAGTATAAGCATAAGCATTCTACTTCATAGATTAAGCATAAGCCTTCTACTTCATAGATTAAGTAATGTAAGTTAAAGAGATAGTTACCATGAATAATGACAAATGTGTTTTTCTTTTGAAATGTTAGTCTATTAAACCTAATCACTACGAGGGCCAGTGTCTTAACACTTTCATATTTTAGGAGAATTGTTTACCAAAATGGTTATCAAAAGTGATGAGCATAATGACTAGAACTTATTTCTAGCACCAAACAGTACCCAAGGCTATTAGTTCTGTCCTTTTAAGGTAGTCTTCAACTTGATGCTTAATTAATATTAATGAGTCATATCCACCTCTCTCTTAAATTGCTGGTCTTCAGTTATATATGTGTATCCTTCTATCTTATTCATTCTACAAATATTATTGAGTTGCCTCTGTGTGTCTGCCTAGAGTACAGTGTTCAAACACTGAGATCCTGTCTGTGTGTCAGCAAAGCCAAGAGGTAAGTGTTTGAGAAGGTCAGCTTGTTTGGTGTGCACGGAGTTTCACCAAGGTGAGAACAGAGACGTGACCTTTGGATTTAGCCGCTGGCAGGTCATAGGTAACCTGAGTGAACCAGTCTCAGTGAAATGGTGGAGCTCGTTGGTGGGGGGACAAAGGGAAAATAAGAACGGGGGAAAGAGTAATTTAATCATTACAGGAAATTCATTGTGAAGAGGAGCAGGGAAATGGGGTGGTGGCTGGGTGTTTTTGTGAGGTAAAGAGAGTTTTGTTTCTGTAAAACTAGAAGATGCTAGTGTGTGTTTGTATGTTGATAGAAATGATCCTGTAGAGAGGGGTAAATGGGTAATACCGGAAAGAGGAGAGGTAATTGCAGAAGTGGGTGAGATCTACAAGGTGGGGAGGTGTTAGCTTTGGGAAGAGTGAAAGAGCTTCACCTTCTTTGCAAACTTATGATAAAAGCTATAGAGGTCATTGGGTAGATTTGGGAGTTCAAGAGTGGGTATTAGAAGTTTTGACAAAAGAGAGAGAAGTTGTGAAACAAAGGGAGTGTTGAGTGCTTATTTGATATTTGTGATCATAGATGTGTGTGGGTGTGTGTTTCCTAGGAACTTTTGGCTGTTTAGAGGCAGGCATGGAGAAGCTGGGTATTTGGGTGTTGCTAGGGTTCATGGTTTGTCAGTTCATATAGTAAAGGGAGAGGTGGGAGCAGGAGTTAAGGGTCTTTTTGGAATACCAGTCCTTAGGTAGATTTGCTCCAGGTCCCTTGAACTCTAGATAGCATACATGTAAAGCAACAAACACCTACAAGTGTGCTTGACTTCCTGCTTTTCTGTCTAATATATATAATGGCTTTAATAAGTAGCTTGTCACACACTCTAGAAATATCTGTGAATCTTAGTTTTGACCTCTCTTTTCTACCTTGACAATAGTTTTTCTTTTTTTTTTTTAAGCAAATACTTCAGAGTTAGAAATGACAGTATCTAGCAGATCAGCTCTCCATCACCACTGGCAGTGACTTTGTTTGGATGTCACCTGTGATATTAAAGCAGCTCCCCAGATGCCTTCAGTACTTCTCCCATAGTGTCACCATATTGTTGTTCGAAGCATGGAATTCTTCTCCTTGATCCTTTGCATAATGAGCTTAAATGACCATCAACTGCCAAACAGAGAAAATCCAGACTTCTTAGTGGTATGTTTAGGGTAGTGCAAAATGTCTCCAACCTACATTATTCCTTCTACCCACTCCAGACACCCAAGCTGATCATTGTAGTCTGAGCATACCTTTGCAGGCTGTTCTCGCTGTCTGGGATGTCCATCTCACTGTGGCTCCCTTCACTCCCACTCCTCATCCGCTGGTGAAAACAACATATTTTCTTCTCTACGAATCCTACCCTTGTATTCCTTTTGGGATTAATAATTTCCTATCCATACTCAACTGTAAGACTTTTTGAAGGGCACGGGTTGTGTTATTCATTTTTGCATTCCCATTTGCCTAGCACATAGTAGCCCTTTCATAAGTATTTGTTAAATCATATTGATTCAGGATTATATCTTAACTTGCACTTTAAGAAAGAGTTTACCAATATTATGCTAAGATCCTCCCTTTTAGAAATAAATTTTCAATAGCCTATGATGTATTAAAAGTCTGGTTAGTATTGAGACGATAAGTCTGGGAAAAGAATGAGGCTGCAGCACGACGGAAGAAGAAAGTCTGGGGATGCTCATGAGAACCTCGTTCTGGCCAGTTTGTGCAAGAGTGCAGAGGATGGGGAGAAGAACAAACAGTGTCTTGCTGAGTATCATTTTGCGTACTTTGAGTTACAATGAGTTGGTTGTGTTAGATGATTGAATAAACACAGCAGGAACTACTTTTATTTTTTGGTCACAGACAAGAACCCTAAAGGTAGATGGTCCGTGATGTTCTGTCTGGTGGCTCCACAATGTGAAAAGGTTATATGGGCTTTCATCCTTCTTCTCTACTTGCTTACACATGGCTGCTGAATGCCAGCTGTCCTGTCTGCAGTGGGACTAGAAGTCGGAGGAAAGGCAGAAGAACAAAAAAGTTAGCTTCCATCTCTATCAGATTCTTGAAACAATGTCTTTTTTTATATAACGTCCAGAGGTACTTATGTGGCCACTTCAGGTTACCCAGGAGTGTAAGACAAGTAGTCTTTTATTCTGCAATGTGATGTGCCCACTAAAAATAATAATATAAAAATATCACTCTAAGGAGAAGGAGGAGTAGGTAGAGTAGGCCACCAGCAGTCTCTGCTACGTTAGCTCTTTAGTTTCCCCTCACATTCTCTTAGATTGTTACTACTTTTTGTTGCTGGATCATTCTTTCGCTCAGCCCTAGGATCGTATTTTTCTTCAGCTTATTCACGCTGTTTCAGGGCATACATCATCTATAATTTCTACTTGTCGTATGTAAAGTTGACTCGAGTCCGTGTATCCCCATGACACGCATATATAAGGTAAAGTTATATATTAAAGATTTTAAGGAAATGCTCGGTAGAGTTCCAAATAAAATTAACAGACATGAGCTTGATTTGATTACAGATGGAGATGTTGAGGGGAGAGTTTAGTTGCACTTGGTAAAAATATATCCTGTGTTAAATTTGAAATAAGGTAGATGTTTAAATTAAAGGACTGGAGTAAACATGTAAAAGATACAATGGACTGTATTAAAATGTTCCCCTTCAGGTATTAGTTGTACTTGCTGCTTCAAGATGAAGCATGTTCATTCTGGAAAGCTAACATGATTCTGAGCATTTCCTAGATCAATCTTACCCCTTCTTAAATCATATTCTGACGTACCTGATGCACAGAGCAAAACTGTTCTCTAGAGAGGGAGTTCAGTTGCTGGATCAAGTTGGGAATTTGGTTGCTATAACTACAACTTCACAGATATAAGCACAGGCTTTCATAGTCCTTGGAAAATTGGCATTGGTAGTGTCTTAACAAAGTAAGTAGCCTTAAAGAGAAGGACTGATGATTTTGTTGTAGTATAATTGATATGATATCCCAGGTCATCTGATGCTTGAAATCTTCAGTCAGGGAATTTGTCATTTGTGATCTTTGGTGTAAAAAATGAGTGTGTGAGAGTTCAGCCTAGACATGTCCTTCCATGTAGTGATGTTTGGATTTCTCTTGTAGAAGTAAATATTGTATTTCATAAGGGTTTTAGAGTCTGGTATGTGTGTCAATGAAATACAATATTTTTCTTTGTAAAAACCTGGGTTTGCTTATCTATTGCTAAGTGTAATGGAACTCTTTTGTGCCACAGTTATTTTGTTGGGGGTTGGGGGGGCTTGGTTTGGAGGGGTGGGTGAGTTAGCATTTCACCTGTGTGCATTCAAAATGTCTTATAATATGTATCAACTAATTTTTTTTTTTAAGAAGCAGCCTTTCAGTATTGGGAACTCTAACAGAAAATAGGAGTAAGAATGTTATTACTAAAGAAAAATTATGATATGAAACAAATTATACTTGGTGAAATTGGAATATCTTTATTAAAATAAAGGTTTCCAATTAATCATAGTTCAGGGACACCCTCTATTTTATTTTACTATGAGTTAAGTTATATATATGTACATATATGTATAAAAGGCAACAATCATATATTTGAATGTTAACGAAAATGACTTTATATTATGTACTGCACTTGATTTTTTCACTGTACTGGAAATTGTTTAAAAGAACCTCAAGAATGAAGATAGTTGAAATAAAGTAAAGTAGTAGCTTAGATGTGTATTACCATCTTTATATTAGAATTTAAATAAATGTAATGTATGCTTAAAAATTACCTTCTATATTTATTACTGATGAGAATATTGAACTGTAAGTTGAAAATATTAGAAGTTTTTTTATTTCCTTAGATGTTTCCTTGTTTGCCTCTTATCTATGGCTTTATAGAGGTTATGTGTTTTTTGCAGTGAAATACAAAATATTTCTGGTATTTCATGTCATGTGTTATAGATCTATATAAACATTAAGTAAACTGTATTTTTCTAGTTAAACATTTATCTAAATTTTTTTGGTCCTGCACTTCAAGATTATTTTTACTTTTTCTTTTATTGATGACCTATTCTGTGTTCTATAGCTATAAACCGCTTAGTTTGTCAGCTTTATTAAGATAATGTTTATTTCTTAATTTAAACATTTTTAGATAATTTAAAATATTGAGGCAGTGGTCAAAATCTGTCACTTTCCTATGTGTTATTATTATTATTATTTTTGCTTTATTAAGATGAATTTAGAAAACCATCATTGAGTATGCTTTAGTTTTACAAGTGGGAAACTTCATTCTAAGTCATATAGAATACACAGTATATCTATGTCTATACGTGTATTTATCCATATATGTATGTATCACAGAGGTCTCCTGCTGCCAAGATGGTTTATATAGTCTGAAGTAATGATTACTTAATGTTATTCAGAATCTTTAGACCATTTCAGTTTACCACTTTATCATTTTTAATTTACATAATTATATATTATATTATATAATTATATATTATATTTATATATTTAATATATATTATATACTAATATAATTTTAATGTATTTATATTATTTTAATTTTATAATATAAAATTATATATTATATCAATATTATACATTTATATAATAATTATATATTTATATAATAATTTATAATAATTATATTATATATAATTTATATGTTTTATAATTATATGTAATATATAATTATAACTATATATTTATATAATAATTTTATAATTATATATTTATATAATTTTGGAAGCACAGAATGAAGAGTTATCTGTGAATAGGGTCTTCTAGATTTTATTATCATTATCCAATTTAAGTGAACTTTTAAATGAACTTTTAAAAATTAAAATATGATTGACATATATTGAGTGAGCTTTTTAAAAAAGATTTATGTATTTATTTGGGGGGGCTGAGAGGTGGAGGGTGAGGGCAGGGGGACAGGGAGAAAGAATCTCAGACAGACTCCCTACTGGACACAGAACCCTATACAGGTCTTGATCCCACAACCCTGAGACCATGATCTGTGTAGGACGATGAACTGACTGAGCCACCCAGGTGCTCCTGTTAAGTGAACTTTTAAAAACCTTTCTATATAGTTAATTTTGTGTGTGGAAACATCACTGTGGCTAAAGGGGGGATTTTTTCCCCTTGATTATCTATGTCAGAGTATAAAGTAATTCTAGTTTTTCAATATAGTAGAGAAGAACTGGCTGCTAACTACTCTGACCCGAGAGATATGAGTTTGATTTTTCCGAAGAATGTGCTTGTGGGATGAAAGTAGAAAAGACATTGGATTAGAGTCCTTCTGTTTGGCAATAAAGGATGGTTAGCGATAACATGGGGCATAATTATGAAAAGTAATTGACCAAGGCAGAGGTTTCTAAACTGGGCTAGTTAGTAGATTCACCTGGCTTGGGATGGGTAAAATCCTGAGGCCGAGGCCTAGAGATTTTCATTCACTGCATATAGATTGGTGCATACACTCTCATTTTCAAAGTTTTTTACAAGTGGGTGGTCAGTCGGATTTGAACTGAAAGGCTGGGCTAACGGCTATGACACTGATGTGTAACCACTAAAGTTTATAGATCCGTAGAATGAGAAGATCATGGAAGATCTGACAGAGTTGGGACCAAGATAGGAACCCTATCTCAGTGGCCTTGGTATGCCAAAGTAAAGGGCCTGATTATTACTTTCAGGAAAATAGAAGTCTATGGGTCATATGTCACTGTAATTTAGAAGGACTAATTGACAGAATTTAGAGACTGAGAGAATTTACAGATGAGAGAATTCAAAAAATTTACAGATGAGGGAAAAGTTGGAGTAAAAATGTTCCAGTGCTTTGAACTTGCATGTCTGGTAGTGTGATGCCTTTGCCAGCTATAACCAAATCTGGAAGGAATGCAATGGGTGGATATCAGAGTTGAAATGAATGTATTTGATATTAGGCATGTTGTAGTACATGCTTTGACAGGGAGAGCTACAGGAGGTATGAAGAGAAGCTGGGCATTGAGTCACTTGAAACATTTTGGAGATAGGATAGTGTAGGGTGGAAGGGTAGGTAGATAGGAAGAAAACAGAAGCAAAATGAGGCGCTTATAAGGTCAGAAGACTATAGGGACAGACTTTTGACAAGTAAAATTTTGCTGCTCATTTCAGTGCAAAAATTATCTCATGGCCTGTTTTAAGCAAACCATGCAATATGTTGCCAATTCTCATATAAAGTGGATGCCAGATTTCATAAATTCTACTTTTTTTTTTTTTTTTTTTGAGAGTGAGAGTGTACAGGGAGAAGGGTAGGGGTAGAGGGAGAAACAGAATCTTAAGCAGGCTCTACATCCAGCACAGAGGTTGATCTGGGGCTTGATTCATGACCGTGATATCATGACCTGAGCTGAAATCAAGAGTTGGATGCTTAACCAACTGAATCACCCAGGCACCTGCATTCTATTGAATTTTGTAAGCAAGGTAGTATTAATCTTTTGCAAAACATAATTTGAAAATGATGGTTTGGGTTCCTTCCAATTTTTTGCTTCTTTCAACATTCGTGAACACCTGCTTATGTGGACATATGTTTTTATTACTTTTTGAAAACCTAGGAGTAGAATTGCTGGATTATATGGTAAATGTGTGTTTAGCTGTATAAAGAACTGCCACACCGTTGTCCACAATGGCTGTAACATTTGCATTCTCAACATGTTATGAGAGTTCTGGGTGTTCTACATCTTCCCCAACCCTTGGTATTGTCAGTGTTTTTAATTTTAGCCACTCTAGCGGATATGTGATGATAATCTCACTGTGGCTTTATTATGCATTTCTCTGAAGCCCAGTGTTGTTGAGAATACTTTCATATGCTTATTGGCTATTCAGATACTTTTTCTGGTGAAATATTAGTTCATCCATTTAAGCAAATTTTTAAAAGATAGGATTTTCCCCACTAAAAAGTCTATTACTGGAATCTCTCTTCTGTTCTATTGATCTACAGCCAGTTCTTAAAAAAAAAAAAATTAAAAGATTTTTTTATTTTTTAAAGAGAGAGAAAGAGAGAGTGAGCATGGAGGGTGTCGAAAATGGAGAAGGGGGGGAAGAGAAACTCAAGCAGACTCCTTGCTGAGGGTGGAGCCTGAGCCAGGGTTCTATCTCCTGACTCTGAAATCATGACCTGAGCCTAAAGCAAGTCCGACGCTTAACCAACTGAGGCACCCAGGAGCCCTGATCTACATGTCATTTCTTATATCAATACCACATTGTCTTCAATTGTGTAGCTTTATGGTAGCTCTTGAAATCTTGTAGTATAAATCCCCAGCTTTGTTCTTTATCAAAATTGTTTTAGCTCTTTTATGTCTTCACTGTTTCATATAAATTTTGAAATGGGCATATCAATGTCAAATGTTTTTTAGGATCTATAGATCGATTTGGGAAGGTTTATTTTCAACAATAGTGAGCCATCCACACCATGAACATGGTATATTTCATAATTTATTTACATCTTCTATTGTTTCCCTTCACATGGTTAAGTATCCTTTTGTAATTTTTAGTGTACGGGACATGTGCATCCTTCATTAAATTTATTCCTAAGTATTTCATTTTTGATGATAAGTAGTTGGTTTTTACTATTTCGTTCTATACTATAAGGAAAGATCTGAAACAGATTAATCAATATCTTCTACTTACTGGTAGAATTAGAACAAGTACTTATAAAACAAGGTAAAACAAAACAAGTATGGCTTATGAGAGATATGCACATTTTATTCAAATGAATTAAATTGGTTGGCATTTTATTACTTGATATCTTTGTAAGAAATTATATATAAGTGTGAGTTTATGCTTTTCTTGTAAATGTGTTTTTTTAACTTCTAGGAATTTTATGAATGTGATATTACTCGTGACCTGTGTTTTGGGGTCCCGTCTTACAAGGACATACCTACTATTTCAATCTGGTATGTTCCAGATTTGGGGGAACTTAGTGGCTAGGTTTTGGTGCCATTCATGTAAGCCTTTAAAAAGTACCAGATGCCTGGTTGAGACCTTGTTTGATTTTTGAGAACAGTTCTGTTTCTTCCTAATGAAGTGCCAATCTGAATCATTTATATGAATTCATCTACCATTTTTCTCATTAACAAGTTACATTAGATACATTAACAAGTTACATAGATCTGTTTGGTTATTTCTTAGTGTAAATTGTTTATTTTACCTGTTTAATGAATTTTATGAAAATTATATCATTTTTAGATGAGATGGTAAAGCTAAGCTTCTTGGTCTCTTCAACTCCTACACGATGAGCTTTGCACAGTGAAATGGTGAACATTTAACAAAGGCATTTTGGATAAGGCTTGTGTCTATATGCTGAGGGGGAACGCTGTTATGGACCATAACTTTTATACAAACTGATCAGCTGCCATCTGTGTACAAAGCACTGTGATCAGCAGAGACCTGTTTGTGCCACTGTGTAGACAGATAGCAGCAGATCAGTTTAGCTGAGCTGTTCTGTAGCAGTTCGGTCACGAGGACATAGACACTACCAAAGTGTAGTCATCATCACACCACTGTCCTTTGCTGGTTTAGATGGTGGCAAGAGAGAAAAACTGCTTGCTCTTCACCCCAGTACAGCTGAGGTAAGATCCACCTTTTTTCTCTTGAAGGGATAAGCAAGCAACAGCAGCCTCTTTCAACTTTTCCCACATTGTTTTGATTTAAATTTATGCTATTTTTTTCCATGATAATTCCTCAAGCCAGGTATACAATTCAGCATCCCTTTGGTGGAGAGCAATGTGTGGAGTACAGCTGAGATAAATTCTACTCACAAAATTACATTGCTGAGCCCATCTAAACATTTGACCTTGAAGACTCACAGGAAAGCAGACACTGCAGATTTGCCTACTTGCCCTTGACTTACAAGAGAGTAGTAGATAGTGAATTAATAGAAATTGATAAAGAGCGTCTGTCAGGCAGACGCTGAGGTCATGAGGCTGGTATGCGGAAGCAGTGCCCATACAACATGTGTAACACAGAACTGCAGCCAGGAGGGGTGGGTCGGTCATCGAAGCAGGAAATTAGCCTTCAGAAGGCATGTTGGCTTTCTGCACAAGCTACAGCCGCATGGACTGACTGAGAGAAAACACACAGGGAAATGGGGAGCGCTCACTGCTGCAGAGAAAAGATCTCCTGTAGAAGGGGGCAGCGCTGTTGCTGCTGCTGGCGCTTCAAAGATATGAAGACAGTGCAGGTTAGATCGTTTATTTTTAAATGAATTAAAATGTTAATGGTACCAAGAGCAAATGTTCGGTGCTTCTCCCATAGCTCAATAGACAACAGGGTGTGGAGGAATGCACAGAGAGAAGACACAGCTTATGAGGCCTTCGCTTGTGATTGTTTTCTTGTTGCTCTATTTTAAGCAAAGGTTAAATGTTGAGATTTGCTGTGGGGCAGTCCACCTCTGTTAATTTGTGCAGGGTAATGGTTGTTAGAACATCTCTAAATGAGCCTTGAAAGAAATGGAGAGACTCTTAAGTATATATTTAGTTTTCCCAAATAGTTACTTTTGAAACACGAGCTTGTTAAAGGCCATGCTTTAAATAATTAGTAGTTTACACACACATAACTTATATGTGTACTTCATGTGTGTTTGTTTTTGTTTCAAATAGCTGTTACCTTTTATTTTTTTTCCCTTTGGTTAAACTAATGAGTGAGGATAAAATATTTTAAAAGATTAAATGCATTTTTATGGAAAGTTTTTCAGGCCATATTCCTTTTATACTTAGATTAAAACTTACTCCTTAATGTTCTACTGATTGAGAATGGGACTGATGGCATCAGCAGTTACTTGTTAGATTTTTTCCCCTTAAAGTTAGTTGCTATTCTTCTATTTCAAGACAGGGTCATGTGAATGTTTTTTTGTGAGCCCTAAGTAATAGGTTGATTTTGTTTTAGGAGCATCATGTTCAATCATTTATTTAGATTCTTTGGAGGAAAGTGAAGTTTAGGAACTGCTTAGAAATATGTATGAAAAATTGGTATCTCGGAATATAAATCATTTTATAAATTGGGATTGGCTACCAGTATAATCTCAGTTTGATTGCTGTGTATTCCCTCACTGGGTGTAGCCTGACATGAATAAGTTTACATTCCAATACTGAGGAATTGCATTCCACTGAGTAGTTCTGACGTACAACAAGAATGTGGAGGCCCACACAAAGGGCAAGTTTAAGGACAGTGATAGAAGCAGCTTCTGTATTCAGCAACTGCCTTTCGTGGAAACTTACACTGGTGAAAAGTGCTCTTGACTCAACTTGGGTGGGGAAAATGTGGTCACCGAAAGTTAAGACAGGACGGCCTTACCAGAGTAAGATCCCTCAATACCCTGTCTGGTATATTATAACCAAAGGTATTTATGAAAACTAGGTAAGCCTTTATATTTTTAAACATTTGTACTTTCTGGTTATGAGTCTTGAAAGAAAGCTTATCAAGCTCTTAAAATTTTCTCTGTTTTACATTATATAGAAGATGAATTGCTTTTAGTAATTTTTTGTCTGCGTATTTTTAGTACTATAAAGCCATTGCATTTTGCACCTGTAAAAGTATTGAAGTTAGCTTATTTCAATTTTACAACAATTTGTGATTCTTAATTTTAAATTTGTTCTGTACAAAAACTTAATGGGAATGAAAATCGGGATTGTTAAACTGTTTTTGGAGCAACCATTCCTAAGTTGGTTGTACTTAGGGAATATGAGCATTTAGGAATAATCTGCTTGTTATGCCCGAAGTGGTCTTTTCCATAATCACCTTTGTGAGCATAACTTTTTTTCTTTGTAATAGCTCAGAGAACCAGCAGATTGACCAAAAGTGAACCTGCATCACTTTTAGTTGTCATCTTTGGTTGTTTAATAAAAGATTATAAGGGCATTCTGAAATTACATTGAGGTTAATAGTTGAAAGCCAAACTGTACAGCATATTCATACAGAATAGTTTTAGAAGAATTTAAAATAGCCTGGAGTAATTAAATTTTCATTTTGCATAGAACAGGAAGACTAGCAGCATTCTTAAAACACACGTAGCGTACTTCTTCTTCCTATCTCCCTATCTCTTTCTTTTTGACTTCATGGACTCTTGTGAAAGGCTGGTATCTAGTATAGAAAGGGCTAACAAGTTTTTAAATATTCAGTCAAGTCTCATTGATAACTGTTACCCACACTTTTCTTGATTTTGAACATTATCATGCATTTTGTATTTGTATTTATCTGTATACACAAGAAAAACTGAAATGATCAGAAGAAAGGAATTTTTAAAACTAATTTAATTCAAAGTATAAAAATAAGCTATGTGACTTTAAAAATTAAGAAGTTTAAACTTTAAAAATATCATTGTTTATCATGGTATGTGGTATTATGAGTGCCATTTCAAAGAAGCAGATGTTCTACTAGTTGAAGTTCTGGCAGCAGCTGCCTGAAAAAGCTTGGTTTTTATAGACTTGACGTTCAAATCTTTGACTATTCCAGGGTAACCCTCCAGCTCTTGATGGTCATTTGTAATTTTGCTGAATTTGAATTGCCTTCTGAATTACAAAAGCTAATTTGTCTTTTTCTCACTCAGCTAGGCAGAAAGTGAGCCTAGCCAACCTCTGAGAACTTACCTTTCAGCTCTCCACTTGTCATCGGCTTTGTGCTTTATGGGTAAATGTGATACACTGTAGCAATATTTTTGAGGAGGTCGGGTAATTATTCCTCATAAATGTCAAGATGACCAAAGACTAGAGTTCATGTTATAGAATGTGGAAGGAGACTATTGCAGAAAGCAAGAGAGAGTGTAAGGTTGGTGTAGTAGGACAGAATCCTGTATCATGGAATCTGGTTGTCCTTTCAGGCATCTCATTTAACCTTCCCCCAGACATGCTGTCTTAGTTTCTCCCATTGTGAAAGGACAGTTGAACTAGAGAGTTCTTATGGGGAAAGTAGGAATGCACTGGCCATACATAATATCACTTGGGGGCTTTTTTCTAAATACAGATGTTTGAGAACCTTTGAATGTAGTAGCTTGGATTATGGCATACTTTGAGCTTTGAAGCTGAAGAAAAAAATGCCAAGAGGCCCTATAAGATACGATTTTCTGTTTTTTTCTCAACTCTGAAGTTCTACAGGTCTGTTTTGGTTTTGAGATGCAACTGTGGGAAGCAAATATGAGATCCTTTTTGTTAAACTCATGGCACTTAACTATTCTGTCTGTACTCACAGCTTCGTGTGTACTCATCTTATGTAGAGGATGTATACATTCTTACATACAACCTATGTAAGAATGGGGACTATGTTTAGTGAGCTCTGTATTGATTACAGAGTTTATGTATAGATTCTGTAGTATGTGTCCTGTGAGTATTTGGAAGAGGAATAGGAAGCAAAATTGTGGAGATGGGGCTAGCATGGCAGTACCCTCTAATTTATGGCTAAGGATAAAATAAAAATGGAATTAATGTTGGGTGAAAGAAAAATTGTAGGTATAATTGACTTTTCAAAAAATATTTCAGTAATATTTGTTTACCTTTTCCCCGTTTCTTACCTGTTCAACTTTTACCCACAACTTCTCTCTTTCATTGCTAATTAACGTGGAAAAGAGATTGGTTCCAGGTTTGTCAGTGGTAAAATTTGGTCATCAAAGTTAACTCTTCCTTTGTCCCTAAGATTTGCTGTTATTTGATCAAAGTAGTAGTGTTCCCACTTTTTGTTATTCAGGCCCTGAAATTTTGCCAAGAAACTCAACCTCTTTATCCTTACATAAAATAATGTCATTTTAACTATTTTTAAAAGTTTATTAGTTTTTTTTAATAAGCTCTACACCCAATGTGAGGCTCAAACTCACAACCCTGAGATCAAGTATCCCATATTCTTCTGACTGAACTAGCCAGGCGCTCCTGCCATTTTAACTATTTAAGGTGTATGATTCAGTGGTATTAATTACAGTCATACTTGGGCAGCCATGACCACTACCTGTTTCTAAAGTTTATGTTCCATGGCTCCAAACAGAAACTCTGTAACCATTAAGCATTCCTAGAGCCCCCAATAATCCATTATTTACTTTCTGTCCTTATAAATTTGCCTGTTCTATGTATTTCTTACAAGTAGAATCTTATATTTGTCATTTTGTGACTGGCTTACTGCATATAGCAGAGTGCTTTCTTTCAGGGCTGATCCAGGCTATAACATGTATCAGGACTTACTGTTCTTTTCTTGGCTCCTATTGTGTGTATTTATGATGTTCATCATGTTGATAAACACATGTTGTTTCCACCTTTTGGCTATTGTGAATAATACTGTTGTGAACTTTGATGTATAAATATCTGTTTGAGTCCTTGTTTTCAAAACTATTGAGTATTTACTTAGGAGTTGGATAGCTGGGTCATACGGATATTCTGTTCAGCTTTTTGATGAAGACCAACCTGTTTTCCACAGTGACTGCACCACTTTACACTCCCACCAGCAAAATAACAAGGATTCAAAGTTCTCTATCCTCTTTAACACTTGCTATTTTTTAAAAATTAAAATCATCTTAGTATCTCATTCACATCTGATATCAGGTATGAAATGGTATCTCATTGTGGTTTTGGTTTGCTTTTCTTTAATGACACAGGATATTGATCAGTTTTTCATGCATTTATTGGCTATTTTGTATTCCTTTGGAGAAAGTTCTATTCAAGTACTTAGCTCATTTTTTAATTAGGTGGTTTGTCTTTTTGTTGTTGAATTGTAGGAGTTCTTTATATATTCTGAATATTAAACATTTCTCAGATGTATGATTTACAAATATTTCCTCCTGTTCTGTAGATTTTCTTTTCAGCTTCTTGATAATGTCCTTTGATGCATAGAAGTTTTTAATTTTGAGGAAATCCAATTTATCTGTTTTTCCTTTCACTGTTTGTGCTTTTAGTGTCATATCTAAGAATCTCACTGCCAAACCATAAAATAGACTGAACTGTAGAGAACAAACTGAGGGTTGCTGGAGGGGAGGTTGGGGGATGCTGAATGGATTAAACAGGGTATTAATCCTTGGGTATTAGAAGGGCCCTTGTGAGGAGCACTGGATGTTGTTTCTAAGTGATGAATCACTAAATCCTACACCTGAAATTAACCCGACACTGTATGTTAACTAACTGGAATTCAAATAGAAGCTTGGAAGAGAAAGCCAATAGAATCCATTGCCAGATCCAATGTCTTGAAGGTTTATCCCAGTTTTTTTCCTAAGAGTTTTGTGTTCTGGGCTTTTTTGTTTAGATCAGTGATCATTTTCACTTAATATTTGTATGTGGTGAGAGGTATGGGTCTAACTTACTTTTTTCTTTTTTTCTTCAATATAGCGGTACAGTTGTCCTAGCGCATTGTTCTTTCCCCATTGACTGAACCTTGCCAGAATTTGGTTAACTATAGATAACATGGCTTTATTTCTGGACTCTCAATTTTATTTTATTGGTTTCTATGTCTGTCCTTATGCCTGTACCACACTGTTTTGATTAATACAGCTTTGAGGTAAGTTTTGAAATCAAAAGTGTGAGTCCTCTGCTTTTGTTCTTTTTCAAGACTGTTTTGGCTAACTAGGTCCCTCGGATTTCATATGAATTTGAAGATTGGCTTTTCCATTTCTGCATTAAAAAGCTGTTGGGATTTTGATAGGGACTGCATTTGATAGGACTAATTTTCCATTTCTGAAGTGGCACAGAGGAATATTTGGAGCAGAGTATGTCATATAGCTTGGAAATGATCTTTCCCTTTCCTTCCCTCCTTCCTTGCTCCCTCCCTTCCTTCCTTTCTCTGACTTTTCTTTAAAAACCCTTAACTATTATAGGGTTTTTTTTTTTAAGTTGCCCATGCTCTCATTTAATTTGTATCATTCATAAATTTTTTTTAAAGATTTTATTTATTTATTAGAGAGATGGAGAGAAACCACAAGTAGGCAGAGCAGCAGGCAGAGGGAGTGGGAGAAGCAGGCTCCCCACTGAGCAGGGAGCCCCATGTAGGGCTCGATCCCAGGACCCTGGGATCATGACCTGAGATGAAGGCAGCCGCTTAACCAACTGAGCCACTCAGGGGCCCCTCATTTATAAGTTTTCTTGAATCATGATTTTAGAAACTTCAGTGATACTAAGTTTCAGGTGCTGTTAGTAAGACCGAAGTGTTCTTTTAATTTTTGTCCATAATCTTACAGAAAGCCCTTTGGAATTCCTTAATTTTTTTGTTGGAAACTTTTTAGTTCTGTTTTTCCCCTTAGAAACTTTCCTAGGGTAGTGTTATGTTCTAGGTTTTACATGGTTTTCTATAAGGGTAGGTATGGTAATTTTCATTTTTTTTTTTTACTTCCTCATGTGTTCATTATTTTGAGATGTGTTTTGTGTATTACTTATTCTTTAGTATGTCATCAGCCTACTGTGCTAATGCTTTAAAGACTTATAGTTTCATTTATGTCTTTTAACTAAAATGTGAGAACCCCTTATTATTTAATGTCATATTAAATGGTGTGTGCATTTGATCACTTTTCTCATTGGATATTTCATTGTGTAGATTGGATCCTCAATTACTGCTTTCTTGCACTCACATAAAACTTAATGATAATGTCTTACACTTTATTCTTACTGGCTTTGTTTTTTTTTTTTTTTAAAGATTTTATTTATTTGACAGACAGAGATCACAAGTAGGCAGAAAGGCAGGCAGAGAGAGAGGGGGAAGCAGGCTCCCCGCTGAGCAGAGAGCCCGATGTGGGGCTCAATCCCAGGACCCTGGGATCATGACCTGAGCTGAAGGCAGAGGCTTTAACCCACTGAGCCACCCAGGCGCCCCCTTACTGGCTTTGTTTTGTGCTTTACTGTCTTCAACATCTATATGTTGTTTGCAAACCTGAAGATTTCTCTCCATTTCTTTCTACTTGATCATCTAAAATATTTTTAAAAATTGATCTTAATATCACCTAGGGTAGATCTTATCTCTTATATGTCGCTATCTGGTTTCCTTTTTTATCTCTATACTTATTTTCTAGAACTGAGTTTTAAAACAGCTTATAGAGGGGGGCCTGGGTGGCTCAGTGAGTTAAAGCCTCTGCCTTCAGCTCAGGTCATGATCTCAGGGTCCTGGGATTGAGTCCCGCATCGGGCTCTCTGCTACTCAGGGAGCCTGCTTCCTTCTCTCTCTCTCTCTCTCTCTCTGCCTGTCCCTCTGCCTACTTGTGATGTCTCTCTCTGTCAATTAAATAAATGAATAATCTTTAAAAAAGTTTAAAAAAAACAGTTTATAGAACTTGGTCCAAGATTTTAAAAAGCTTAGTAAATAATGATATTTACTTCCTTTTGTTTACATGCTTATTGTTTCAAAGAATCACAGAGGAAAAGCAAAAGTATTTCGCGGATTTAGTGAATTTCTAGCTAACATTTTTCATTATTCTCCCTATTCATTCTTACCTATAGCTTCTGGGTTGTAAGCATAGAGAAAGTCATCTTTGCATTAGAGACAAGAGGCCTAGTCATTAGTTAGGCCTAACATGTGCATTCATGACCTACTCTTTGTCTCTTTTGAGGCCATTCTTCACTTCTGGGTTCTTGGCTATGTTTGAAATAATAGATTTTTTGACAAATGAAATGATATATTCTCCTTTGCTAGAGTGTGTTCTGTGTGCATTTGCCTTTTCTTTTCTGTTTTGTGTATTCAGGGAGTTACCCAAGGGACAGTATTATTTCTCCTACAATTCACGTATTTGTGTTGTTTAGTAGAACTTGAGTCTTTTGTGGCTGCAAAGAAAGTTTCTTCAGATTCTAGTATATCTCATTTCCAAAAGACTCTCATGGAAGTATTTTTAAGAGCACATTTTAGAGGATGCAAACCTTTCATTTCTAAGGTAATAATGTTTGCAAATAATATCTTCCTACCATAAAAATCGTTTGAGCCAACGGCTAATTTTTACAAAGGTTTTCACCAGAATTTTCTCTTCATGGTTCTAGTGTGTGTGTGTGGCTATGTCAGAATAAATCCACTTCAGTGTTAAGGTGGGAGCTATCATAGATAGGACAAAGTTGCTGTATCCGAGTTCACTAGTGAAAAATTTCCAGGAGAAATGGGCTTATAATAAGCCCATTATATATTATATATATTATAATGCACAACCACCTGAATTAAGAAAAAAAGTCTTTTGAATACCTTTTCCTTAAACTTATTTAGAATAAGTTGATTTCAAAATTTAGAAAGAGGCATTTGGGTGGTTCAGTCAGTAAAGTGTCTGCCTTTGGCTCAGGTCATGATCTCAGGGTCCTGGGATGGAGCCCCACTTTGGGCTCCCTGCTCAGTGGGGAGTCTGCTTCTCCCTCTCCCTCAGCCCCTCCTCCTCGCTCATGATCTCTCTCTCTCTCGAATAAATAAAATTTTTTAAAGAAAATTTAGAAAAATTCAATGTACTTTTTAGGTGAAAGAAATGCTTAACCTAAGCAGATAAATTACAAAAGAAAATGTATATACATTTTATACTTTGCATATTTATATAGTTTGCCTTTGATTCAGTTCTTATCCATTAGAATATTTGACATCTTCTCCTAACTGGGAGTGATTTAAACAGCCTAACATAAAACACATTCATACTGATTTTCTGTTACTTACATTATCAATTTGAAAATATGATACTGGAATTTTCCAGAAAAATATATGTCTGAAAATTAAGAAATTGAATGGTTTCTTGTCATTTGGTATAAATAATGATTAAAGAGTTTCTCTTTCTCCACTAGTTGTTTTTGTTTTTCACTTTCATTTAATTGGACAACTGGCCTAAATTTACAATTTACATTTCATAAATCTTTTTTTTTTTCTTCCTAGTTTTGGCAAGCGTTCTGCAGGAAGCTTTAGGCGTGGCTGTGAATGCATTGTTTTAGAGCCTTCTGAAATGATTGTGGTAAGAATACTTCTGTGAAGAGTTTTTTCCCTAAAATAAATTATAAAGTAAAAGCCCTTTAACAAAGTACTTATAGTTCATTTCATATTTTTTAACTTTAGATATATTTATCTCACAATTTTTTATTATGGATCTGAGTTTATAATCATACTATTATAATTATAAGAGTCAATGAAATGAAAAAGAAGACTCAAAAGGGGCAAATACCTAAGTGTTTCATGCTTGAGCTTTGTCAAATCAATCTATGATAATGCCATTTATTTGAAATTTGGGGAGAATATTTGAATTGCAGGACTTTAGCTCTCCAAATATTAATTGGAATGAATGAAATAGTTCAGATGAGTCATAGTGGTAAGTGGTATATAATCAGGCAACAGTTAACATAAGGAAATCAATTTGGTTTTTTGTGTATGTCCTATGTCAGTATGTTTTTTAAATCCTAAAATTCAGTTAAAAAGAGAGAGAAAGATTTCAACAGAGTGTCTAACCAGCATACTAGCTCCCCAGTTTTCTGGTGTAATATACAAGATGGTGAAAGCTTTTTATTCACATTTAGTAAAGTATTTGGTAGAAAGCTCTAAGTCTATTTTCAGAGGAGACTTAGGGTTTTTCCCTATGATGTAGGAAAGGAATTCATCAGAATGAAAACTTCCTTGTCAAAGGTAGTGAAAAACTGTGGTAAAATTTCACAAAATTTACTCTTCAGTGAGAAAGTAGCATGATGGTGAGTAAAGATCTGAGGATTGGAAAAATGTGGCTGGTTACATAGGAGCTTACTGTAGCAGGTCTTGAAAAGCATTTTAGATATATCCTAGAGATTTTAGCCCCTGTTAGAGCTGTTTTGTGTTTCTGTTTTGTGTTTGATCTTCAGATTTCTTTGAGGATTTTATACTTGCCCATTATACAAACTCCTAGGTTTGCCAGTGTGAAAATGGTCTTAGAATCTTGGTATGCCTTAATTGTAAGCAATCACATTTTTGTTATGTAAGTATGACCGAGGATTGACCTAAGATAGCTTCTGTTCTGGTTAGTCCATTCATCAGTTTCTAAAATGTTGAAAATGAGGATTTTTTAAAATAACTCTATTTATAAAAAGAGTAACTGAATCTACAGATTGAAAGTAGGAAGAGAAACCCTTAGGTAACCTACCAGAGCCATTCTGCTAGCAGTCCTGTTTGAGTCATTTGGGATTTAGGGGTTTTTTACAGCTTTACTCACATACATCAGGGTTAGGACAATGGGGCGGCTGCTTTCATATTTTGAGGCAATGTATCCTGTGAGTTCTTTCACTAATAAATCAGCACAATGATTACTGAAAATATCCTTCCCTTTGAAACTGCAGGAAATTCAAGAGTTACTCATTATTGTCCTAAGTGGAACTGAAAATGCTTCTTCATAAAAGAAAAGTTACTCAAAACCAATTAGTTCCAGAGAAGTTCAGAGACACTTAGTCTGTCATGATAGTTTGTCCACAAATGTCTTTGCAAAATGAATGAATATGGATTTATCTGTAAGTTTATTCTGTGACTGATCTTAATATGGAATGTTGTGTTTGAGGAAATAAATTTTGGGGGGTTTTATTTCAGGTGGACTATATGGATGAAAATGAAGAATATTTTCAGCGTCAAGCTTCTCATCGACAATCTCGAAGGAGATTTAGAAAAATCAACCAGAAGGGTGAAAGACAAACCATCATTGACACTGTGGATCCTTATCCTGTGGGCAAACCACCTTTGCCTCGAGGTTATCATACGGTAAGTTATTGAAGTATAAAATTTTTAATCTTTAGTTTTTTTGTTGGGAGTTTTGTGAGAAGACATATGCATTTTCTATTTTAGTTGAATAATTCCTTTCTGTGATCTGTGCTAGAAACACATACAGTATGAATAGTTTGAAAGAGCATTGAAATAAGATATCAAAAGACATTGTTTAGCCCTTTTATTTCTTAAAGTGTCCTCTGAGGATTAACTTTGTGATCAGTGATGCAGCTGTAACTGGGATATTTTAAGTTCTTACCTTAATCTAAAATTTAAACTCCCTCTGCTCCTACCCCAAATGATTAGCATAGACTTACTTTTTATTTCAAAAGTAGATATATAAAAATCACATGTTATTTTCATACTTTACATACCATTGTGAGACTATTACATGATACTTTTTTTTGTTTTTAATATGAAATGAAAGCATAATTTGAAGTGATACTTTTTTAAATCCCAATGTAAAGATGGTCTGAAGTATTTTTGATCAGTTCAAAATTCTTAAATGCTGTAGCCCTGTCGATCATCAATTATTTCATAAATATTTTATAAAGTATTTTTATGTTTGAGGAAACCATTGCACAGATAACGAGTGATCTGTACAAAACCCCAGGAAAGTCAGTTTTAGGACCTTATTTTTCATACTCCTTTCTTTCTGCTTAGCTGCCCTATGCTCATTTCCCCTGAGAATATATTTGAGGATTTCTGTTTTCAGAAAGAAAGTAATATGAATTCTTATATATGTCATAATAGAGTCCAAGATGGTTTGTATATACATAAATACAATTAAGTAGTCATTATATGTGAAATTAATTTTAAAATAAAAATATGAAAAACCTAAAAATAGGTAATTGACAGTTGTTTTACATTTCTCATTTGTTTTGCTTACCTGCACTTTCTTTCTTTTTTGCAAATAAGTATAAGTGCAAAATACATGGGAAAATATATAGACTTAAAATCATATACTGAATTTTTGGTAACTTTTAGTGATATGATAGACTTTATACCTATACTTCGTATGTTTTATTTCTGAGAGCTCTTTGTGTATGAATATTTAAGCAGTTTGACCACCAGCTACCCGCCTACTCCTTTCACTGCCCATGCACTATTTTAATTTAACATGATTTTTATAGTTGAATCATTTCATTGAGCTCCTTTGGAAAGGGTAGCTTTTTGCTCATTATAAAGAGAGCTTTGTTTGTCCTTTGGAGAGACTTGGTATTAAAAAAAAAAACTATGAAAGGTTTTTTTGTTGTCATTGTCTATAAAAGAAGGTAGTATTTTTAGTGTTGATATAGCATCATGGAAGAAGGAAATTTGGATTAAAAATAGTGACATATATTAATAGTTCCATATATTATTTTAGCCTGATGCTAATATTGTTAATATTCTTTCTGCTCTGGAATTTTTCCTAATCAGATTCCATACTAAAATAGTGGGAGTGTGAATTACTTAAAATTTAGTGTTAAAGCTGATTGGTTTAATTTTATAGTAGTGTTTTTCACACTTAAGTTGGGGGAAACCTATAACTGTTTTTCTCTTTTATTCCCGTTTGTTCCCCCCTTTATGAAATATTTCGCTTTCCCTATGTGACTTCCCTTTTTTGGTCTGATCTAAAAAAAAGTGTGCAGTGTTTTTTATTATTCTAAGATTACTTTTTTATTTTAATTTGATGAGTTTTTTTTTTTTTTAAGATTTTATTTACTTGACAGGCAGAGATCACAAGTAGGCAGAAAGGCAGGCAGAGAGAGAGAGGGAAACAGGCTCCCTGCTGAGTAGAGAGCCCGATGCAGGGCTTGATTCCAGGACCCCGGGATCATGACCTGAACCGAAAGCAGAGGCTTTAACCCACTGAGGCACCCAGGTGCCCCATAATTTGATGGTTTTAATAAATATCTTACCTGGTCAACAAGTACTTTTATTAGGGAGTATTCAGTGCTAGGATGAAAAATTTAGTTTGATTACTAATAGATCATTTAATAGCTTACTAATATGTGACATGTTGGTATTAATTTTACTAAGTGAGTTCAGATTGGTAGCAACATAGTCATAATTGAAAATATTGGATCCTTTTTTGTGTGTGCAAGGTGTGTTTTTATTATACTTCTATAATATTATTTCACCTAACTACATGATTTTAGTATAGAAAACAGCAAAATTTTATTGTGTATATGGTGCCACAAGATAAAAAAATGAAATAAAAGTTACTATTCTTTATTAGTCCTAAGTTATAGTTACTTATTCTTAACAGAAATACTTCCCTTTGAAAGAACTGTAGTAGAGTGGGGCTGAGGGTGAAAAGTTTATTTGGAAAATGCATGGTCATACTTCACAGGTGATTTTAAATGATTTCCAGTGCATTTCAAGTGCATGGCTAGAGAACATTATGCATACAGCCAATTCTATATGGTCATTCTTAACCTAATTTTAACATTATCTTCGTTTTGGCAGATATACTATAGCATGTCTGATAATGTTCATCTTTTCCTTTCCTCCTTTATGGCACTCATTTCATTTTGGCTCAAAGGAATGCACTAAATCTCAGGTATTGTAATTTGTGTGTGGTCTCCTAATACTAACCTAAGTTTATTTGTGAATTTGCATTGTAACTAATGAGTTTATAATATTGATATGTTTGGCTTGGTCTTGTTCTTTTGTATTTTGCCCTGGTTCAGTAAAATCTCTTCAAGCTGCTAGTGGTTTAAGTGATGTCACAGTCTCCTTAATTTGTGCAGGTGTAGTGATGGATTGTCCACCCTGTCTACTGTAGGTCCACCTAAGTGCAGCCTACTTAGATTTTGGTTTTGTTTTCGTTTTTTTTTTTTTTAAAGAACATGATTTGTAAGTGAAGAAATGAAGAGGAAAAGATAGGTAGACATAATGGAAATTTAATTGCTTTTTATGTGAAAGCTTATGGGAAACCCATTAGAAATTTACATTTTAAATGCTGTAGGTAAAAGCTTTAAATTTCAGGAATCCCAATATGAAAGCATTTTGGGAGAGTACTAGCAAAATTTTAGTCCGAAAGAATAAAGGCTTAGTCAAAAAGGAAATGAGAATTTAAAAATGCTTCTGTTTTCTTATTTACACTTTATTTTTAACCAGAATTCATGCTTTATTTCATTCTAGAAGCCTATAATAATATCTTTACTCATTTCTTTCATGCCAACACATGACTAATTTATGATTTTCAGTGTTAACTCTTGAAATGGTGGGTCAGATTGGGGGTTATCAGGGAATTTGGAGTAAAGGAAGGAAAACTAATTTTATCTCTGGAAAGGAATTGGTTAAGTAACTCGTAGAATCTTATGGTTGTGTTTTTTTATTGCCCAGGAAAAAGATCACGTGTGATTTAGTTGACATTAGAAGAACTCTGCTGTCAATATAATAATATCTTTGGCTGTTTTAGTAAACTTGCCTGAAATAATGAGATATTTGTATAGAATTTCAAATTAAAATGAGGCAGTAACTTTATGTTCTGTGCAAGATAATGCATATTAAAATGCCACAGGTGTCTTGGCTGCTATATGGTACTTAAGCACTGGTATATTTTAGATGATGTGATAAATCTTAAACATTTTCATACTATTTGTAACTTTAATAAAATTTTCATGTAATTGTATACTTTTTAAAGTTGCATCAGTGTTTTGGACTTTTATCTGGTAAACGTATACTCTAAAAATATATAAATTTAATATTTTAAAAGATATATCAGTACATAATTAATCTTCCTCTTTTTTAATATGAAAAATTACTAGTTAGTCTAATTCCCATTTAGAAGTAGGAATTGAATTGAAAATATACACTGAGTTATGATATATACTTTATGTACACTTTTTAAAGTTAGATGTGTTGCAGTAATTTAAAACAGATTATAATAATTTTCTTCAGAAACATGAGTACTCATATAGTCCATGTAGAGTGTTTTCTAGACATTTTTCCAAGGCAAGTGTATGAGGTTTGCAGAGAGAATAATAAGCATTTTAAAATGCAGTGAGAAGGGGATATGGGAGATGGCTTTCATTACCATTTTCCTACATTTTGATGCTGTGAGGTTGAGGCTGTATTTAATATTGCCAGAAAAGAGGATGTGGCATGAATTTTCAGTCTTAAGGTAGATAATGAAAATAGAGGCAGGTAGTAGATAAGGTTCTTGGCAGAGGCTGGAAGATTTGGAGTACAGTTTACAGATTAGGAAATGAAAGAACAAGATGAGGGGATATGCTTAAGGACACACAGCTAGTAAGTAATAGAACCAAAATTCTAACCCCAGAAGTCTGGCTCCAGAGTCAAAGCTTTTCACATCACTCTATACTGCAAAATACAATAAGCTCAATGAAGGAAAGTGACCTCTTTTAAAATATTGGGGGGAAAAAAAAACCAAAAGTAGATTACACATTTAAAGGATTGGTATTCCTCAGCTGTCATAACTTCTTAGCTAAACATTTTATGGATTTGATTTAGTTCAAGTAATATTTGGAAATGTCTGTGACTAGTAATTGTTAGGATGAGAAGAGACAGTCAAAATCCAAGATGGCCTTGTGACTTTTAATTTTGTGTTTTTCTTGTTGTTTTAATCTTGGAATGTTTTATTTGATCAGGTGTAAGCACACTCACATTGTCCCAAAGGACATTTTCCCAAGAAACGGCTCTGTTTGCAAATTTGAATTAGGAGGATTTGAACACAGTATAACATAAAACATACTCATAAAGTTTTAATCAATGCAAAATTTTTGAAGTAATGGAAACCAGTTGATCATATAAAAAGATGTCTCCCACACATTTCATTAGTAGTCCTTTTCTACAATATGGATATATACTTCAGAGCACTGCTTAATAATTATGTATTACATTTTTCAGTAGATTAGGCTTAGATTAAAATTCTTGGTGCAGATGCATAAAAAGTAATAAAAAATAGTGCATAAAATTAAGGTAATATAATGTAGGTTGAATACAATGTAATATTAACATAATGGGATTAAATTTTGAGTTACAGTCAGTGATAATATAATATCTGTAAAATGTGGCACCAGTGTAATAAGATTGATCCATGCATGAGGCTTATGAAAATGAGTCCTATTTTTTATAAGGTTATTCTTTAAAATAATATAAGACAAGTTCTATTTCTAATAATATTTATATAATCATTCCTATGTTATATCTTACATTTCTCTGAAGTAGATTTTTTTTTTAAAGATAGATTTAAGTTGGTTTCATTTATAGTTAAGGACTGCTTGATAGGTTTGGTTAGTTTCAAAAATTGTTGGATATTGAAACAAATGAAAAATTACAGTATTTGTGAGATTATGCACTTTTATTTTACAACAGTCTTTTTGACATGGACTATTGTTATTGCATTAGAAATTGTGTTTTCACTCATGTTTGGCTTTGCTTTTTCAGTTTTTTATTTAATTTTTTACTGAAGTCTCAGTTTAATTCAATATTAGCTGCTTAACAGTAAGAGAATATGTTTTGTGTAATATATCAGTGACTTGTATATTTACTAAATTTCCTAGAATATTAAGGTCTTAGCATTTTAACTTGTAACAATCAGTTCACATCATATTACACCTGACTATGATTTATTCATATAATGGTATTTTAAAAATCTGTTGATATGCTTATGTAGAAAATATTCACATATAGGGGAAATTTCTTAATTATTTTGATATTTCATTCTTCTTTAAATGCAAAAGACATTTGCTCACTTAATTAAACCTAAAATCTTTGTCTTCAGTAATATCATCAGTGCCTCTCTGTGAATTGTAATTGGGTGGAGTTTCAGGAAATGTGTGTATTTTCTTTCTTGTATTATAGAGAGGAAAACTCAGTATCAGTATCAGTATCAGAAATCAGACATGATTTCTCAATATCCTGGCTCAAAGTGAAATATTCTTCAATCCAGGAAAGCCCAATGGAAATGTGAAAACTGAATTGATAAAGAATGTAAAAGAGAGGTGTGGAGAGAGTGTTAGATAGTAGTGATGTGTATATTTAAAAAAAAAAAAAAAGCACAAGTTTTGCTAGATCCTAGTTACTGTATGAATGCCTGATGTTTTATGATGGCATCGGAGTCTTAGAGTGTCAAAATACTCTTCGCTTTTCACACCCCTTATCAGCAGGTTTACTGGTTCCTCTTCACCTAGATGATGTTGCATTTTAAAATCCTGCAGAATGCTCCCTGTGGAAAGGTCTTTGAACAATAGGTGGACGTAACAGTTCTGTGCCATATGTGCTGCAATTTCTAACAAAATGCAGCGTGGAAAAACTGCTGCAGTGGGCTCCATTTCCTTGCTTTGGGGGGACTGTTTCCTCCTTGCAGTTATAACCAGGTATTTATGTTCATTTAATTTATACAGATTAGGAAATTATACTAGAGCGTGTATATTGAAATTGAAATGTAAATCAGGAAATAGTTTAAAACATGAAATGATTTGTCTTGCGCTATTAACAGCATCCATTGCAAATTCATGCAAGGCAGTTGAGAATAGTATGCAGTGTGCTGTTTACCCAAGTTTCAGCTTCTGTTGGAGGATGTCTATTTTTATATATTACATCATCTCTGCTGCAGAACTCCCGTGTCCACTGGGATTTACTGTTCTTTCATTCCATTTTGAAAGAAAGCTTGTATTGATGTCATAATTGGACCCATCTTTTGGTTGCACTTGGAGATTGAAAGTAATAAGGGTGTTGTGTAGCAAGTCATAAAATATTTCAAGCAATTTATTTGTCAAAAAGACCACTGCTACTTTGTCTTGCCTCTAATTGTGAACACTGGTGGCTCTCTGTGCTTGTATATGTTTTAAATATACTTGGCTAAAATTTAGCTTTTAGTCTGAACAGCAAAGATCCTTTTCATCTTAGACTTTCATTTCTTATGTGATTTTTTTCTTTGTGAGATTTTATAGTGCTACATGCTGATTTTGAAAAATGTCTCTTTTCTTTGGGAAAATCTACTTTGATATTCAGGCCTATTTCCTAACAGTGCTGAATTTATCTTTTTACAATTAAGTTATCAGTAAGTTGTCTGTTTCATTGTTTGAAATATCAGAAACTAGAAATGTTCTCTTTTGATTTTGAATCCAGTGTTAAAACATTATTAGCTAGAAATGCCTTTCTGTTAGCTAGAAGATATTCTGGAAGAAACTCTAGTTTTGTATCTAGTGTATAGGTGTTAGGTTTATGTCACTTGTGAAAGGAAATATTTAAATTAATCATTAAAATGCCTACTATATGTTATACATATTTATGTATGCGAGATCTCCCCCTTATTCTCTCCAGAAAAATTAGTCATTATCCATATCACAGTAGTAAACCTTTTTTCAAACCTTTGCTGTAAAAAAACTGATGAAGAGCAAACTTAACTTTTAAAAAATAATAGCTTTATTGAGTTATAATTCACATACCACACAGTTTACCTATTTAAAGTGCATAATTCAGTGGTTTTTCTTTTCTTTTTTTTAGGTAAGAAACACGTAACATTAAATTTGCTCTCTTAACCACTTTTAAATGTATAGTTCAGTAGTGTTAAGAATATCTGTAGTAAACTTTTGACTGACTCGAACATACACAGTTTACATTGTACCTAATAGCTTTTGTGGTTTAAATTACACAGAGGCTGAAAAATGAGATATTTTGGAAAAAAATAATTATAGAATCTATTGAGTAATTGTATTAGAGCAGTTTCTTATAGGCTTAGTACAGGATCAAGTAGTCCTTTATTTTTCTTATGTCTTCCTTTCTCTCTTTGAAGTGCAACATAGGGATGTAATATGGAATTTGGAATTGCTAGCCTAGAGGAGAAATGATGTGACAGTAGAGTGAGCCAATCTGAATTATGAATTGCTCCTTGGAATGATTGATTAGCAGACTGATTGAGAAGGGAAGATTTTCAATGATGAAAAAGAAAATACTCAGATTGTCCTGATTTTTATTTAGATGTCTGTGAGGATAGGTAATGATAATTGGTCACTTGTGGTTTTGGTACAATCCAGAAGCCATTTGCAAATGTTAGAAAATAAAGTTAAAATCTCAAAATAAGTTGTAACATTTTCCTTTCACTAATTATTAGCATACTTTTACTTTCTATCCATTTCTTTATACAGTTTTTTATACTGAACCTTAAAAAAGCTCTATCATCAAGAATTTTGGAGTACTCAGGAAGTTTTTGGAGAAAAAAGATCATTTTGCCATTTGTTAATTTGTGGCGTAAGCATGAGCATCCCAACTAACTGGGATGTAGAGAATACTTGGGCATTATTGATATTCTTGAGGATATTGATGTCCTTGACAGTGGGCATTATTGATGAGCACTTGATAGCTTCAATCTTTCTATGTCTCCTTCATATAACCATTTTCCTAACTTTAATTAGACCAGAAGAGTATATGCAAGTAATCATTCCGCAAGTAGTTTAAGCTGTTAGAGGGTTCAGCTGAAGTTGTATTTCATGTAACTACAGAATTTTGTTTTAAAGAAATCTATGGATGTTTGATAACTGTGTAATCTTTAAAAGAGCAAAAAGGCTGATTATTTCCTAGTTCATATCTTAGAGCTGTAGTTGTAAAGTTTTTCATTTCAGGACTCCTTTATACTCTTAAAACTTTTTGAGAGCTCCAACAGGCTTTTGCTTTATGAGTTATCTGTATCATTGTTTGCCATTAAACAATTATTCTCAGATTAAAACTGAGAAATCTAAAAATATTTCTTAATAGTAACCTATTATATATTACATAAAGGGTTTTTGGTGAAATTGCTTAATATTTGGCCTGATAAAAGCAGCTGGATTTCCAAATGAACTTCTGTTTTCAATCTGTTATGATATACTCTTCTGATTCAAGTATAGAAAGTATATGAAGAAAATATGACCTCACACAGGTAGTTGGAAAAGGCAGTGGTATTTTAACAGCTTTTTGAAATAATCTTACTGATATACTTCACCAAAATTTGTCACATGGTTGTTTCTTAAAAATTTAGTTGCAATTAAGAATGTAAAGCTGTGTCAGTGAAGTTACTCTTTTATTAAAGCCCATTGGTCTTACTTACCCATGGGTCTTTTTACTTACGTATGATTTTGTAACATCATGCATTGGTCAGTAAATTAGGTTGTCACCCGAATTTTGGCATGTTATACAGTATTTTTAAAATCACATTTATTAATGTCATCACTACCAGTCTCACTAAAAAAGCCTCACTGTTGGGAAGCTGTCAGGTTTATGGTGTTGGATATAAATTTTGCAAAAGTCTGATTTTTACTTGAAAGCTAAAATTTTGTCATTGGCAAACAAAGTACTATCAGCTGTTTTCCTTGAAGTGAGAAGCTCAGTTTGTTCATTTTCAAGAAGATATCTGCCAGGTATCTACTACCGAATAGTCGTAGTTTGTCCATTGCTTGTTCTTTAAAGTAAAAATAGTTTTCACAAATGCAGAGGCCCTTCTGAACAGAGTCCTTTTTGACTTCATAGGTCCCATACCTATGAAGCTTACCCTAAACTTGTTTCCTGTGTGATTTTCTCACTACTGCCTTGTCCTCCTTGCTGCTTAATTCCTTTATAGATACTGGGAGAAAATGGAAAGATCCCAAGCTAACTTTGAGTGGAATCAGAAGAATTTTAAAATGCTTTACATTAAATAGTTGTTTTAAATGTATTAATTATATTGGGTGGTTACCAACAATCCATTTCGTTGTTACTGTAGTGATTTTTTTTCCAATTTATTTATTTTCAGAAAAACAGTATTCATTATTTTTTCACCACACCCAGTGCTCCATGCAAGCCGTGCCCTCTATAATACCCACCACCTGGTACCCCAACCTCCCACCCCCCCGCCACTTCAAACCCCTCAGACTGTTTTTCTGACTCTGAAAAACAGTACTGTAGTGATTTTTAAAGATAGACATTTTTACTTAATTTATTGAGCATTTCTCATTTAGAAATGTTTTTCTTTAAAAAAAAAAAAAAAAAGAAAATTGCTTTTTTCCCTTTAGGAATTTTATCTACTCACCATCTCCCCCAAAAAAGGCTAAACACCTCTTCCCTATTAAGATAATTATGAATCATTATGTGGGATTTAAAAATACTTAAAATGCTTATGTCCAATTTTGTATGGTAGTGAAAGTTATAGTAATGATAACTGTAAAATGTCTGTTAGATAATATTTAAAAATGGATTTGGGATCATATGCCAATATCAATAAGGCTAGTTTTAGGTCCTCGTTCCCCAGTACCCTCAGGGAGGAAAAAAAAAAGATCATTGTGGATAGTTTTAACAACATCCTGTGACTGATCATAGTTAATGTTCAGAATAATCTAATCCAATTTATTACAGATTGTTTCAGCTTGATAGTACAAAATAAATAAATAACCTAGCAGAATGTTTAAAACCTTTTCTTCTCAAAACTCCACTTACTATTTTTTTAGAGTTGGATTATTTTCTCTTTGTTTTCTTCTACTTTGAGTACCTATTTTCTTTCTCTCTACCTTTATCTACTGACTCTTTTCGTTTTGTGTTCAAATAAAGAGTCTGCCTTCAATCTTTTCCATCCACTTATTCTGCTTACATTAAGACATTAGGGGCTGGATTCCTTTGTCATCACACAGTGTGATTTACCACTGATTGTGCTCACAGGTTCAATATGATTTAGTAATCAACTACTAAAGCAAAATATCTGACAGGATAGAGCTGCCTTTGGAAAGGGACTGAAAGTGTCCCTGCTCCACAGATTTCAAATTGTGGGTCGGTTTCCCTTAATGAAAGCTGAAATATCCACATGAATATTTTATGCGGTTAGTGGTTACTATAGATTCGTGTATCATTTCTCACATAGAGAAATGTCTCCTTGATATAGTGGTCTCATTTTCTTCCCTACTGTATTTTTCCCTTTATTGTAAATACCATGTTTTGCAGTCATTTGGGTATAATATATTAATATCTTAGAGTTCTTGTTTTTGTTTTTAATCTTACAAGTCCACTGGGTTGGGTGGCATATATTTTTAAACTTTGGTCCAACAGATTTGTATTTTGCTTTTTGTCATTGAAAAACCTATAAAATATAAGCCATCGAGAAAAACAGGTTTTGTTGTATATTTGTTCTAAGGCAGTCTTTTAGTGAGCAGTTTCATGTGATGAAGGATACATTTTGCTTAGGTCAGTCACACTGTTCAGCAGTTCATCCCTGATTTCTTGTTTTCTAACTTAACCACTTAGTCTTGGGGTCAAATGTAGAATGAATAAGTGACTGGCTTACTCTGTTTAATATTTAATTATAGATTTATGGTTATGTGTTGATACTATGAACTGCTACTTTATGGCACAACCAGGAGATATAATCTTCCATGAATATGATCCATCTGTCCAGTTGTGAATAATTCTGACAATTATAATAGTCTTACATATACAATTAATTATTTGAGTATTATTTAAAAATCATCTTTCACTTAAGAAAATCATATTTCACTTACCTTCTCCTAAACTTGGCAACTTTTAATTTATGAGCTAAGGATGTTAAAAATGGTGGTAATTGAAAATTTCAAAGTGAAACTAAAATATGTAGGTAAAATACTCTGTTTGCCTTTTTAGAGCTTTTAAGGAGAGGGGAAAATTAGATGTGTAATTTGGACTTTGTTCATTGATTTATGAGAAGGACAATTGAATGTTGTCATCTTAAAGCTCATGTAGTCATGTATTGTAAGCTGACTTCTTTTTCAAGAGAACACTTAAGTAATTTCTCTGGCATCTAAAATATTTTCTATATTGAGACAATCTTCTATATTTAATTATTTCCAGGCAAATTTACTTGGAAGCATTTCCTGTCTGGAATATATTTAATTACAGTAGAGGGACGGTCACAATTATATTCCTGATTGTGAAGTTTTTTGATTAATGCTTCCATTTATAAACATTGTCATTGTCTCTTAGAATGAAGATTATTCAACCATTATGAAAACCTACACATTTTGATATTTATTTAAAGACTGGTTTTTTTTGCGTGGTTTTTTTTTTTTTTTTTTTTTGAGAGGGAAAGAGTAGGGGGGAGGGGTAAGGGTAGAGGAGGAGAGAAAATCTTAAGCAGGCTCCACGCCTAGTGCAGAGCCCAAAGTGGGGCTTAGTCTCAGAACCCTGAGATTATGACCTGACCTGCAGTCAGGAGTTGGACATTTAACCAACTGAGGCACCCAAGACATTGGATCTTAAAAGTGAGAGTATGTTTGTTAAAGGTTAAACTGCTAAAGAGAAATAGCCTTTAAAAGCAGATAGTATCTCATATGCCATAGTATACCTTTTGCACAGTATAGTATGTGTTAGGTGCTCAGCAGCATCTTGGTTATACATTGGTGTCTTTGGATCAAACTCATAAAGTTAGTGTTACTGACTATTTCTAGGAATGGTATTATACATCTACCTGCATTAACAGTTCTTACACAAGGATATTTGCACAAGGATATTAATCCCAGCCATTGTTACAGTATTAAATAATGGAATCCTCAAAACTTGAGTGTAACTGACATTTTAGAATATCTTGGAAAGAATAAAATTTACCCTTATAGAATCCATACGATATATTCCAATTGGCTAGGTATTACCTCATATAGTTTGTCAATTAAACTTTGTATTTCTAAACACTAAGGTGATGGTGTCTCCACTGACAGAAGAAAAGCATGCTAAGGTCAAAGAGACTAAGTTACATGTTCAATATTTATAGTACTCAGAGTCAAACCTAGACATCTGTCTTTTCCATTCCTGATATTTAAAATTATTTATTTTTAAAAATGAACTTAACATATTTTGCTTTTACATTACTTGAACTCTAAATTTGATTTAAAAAGAGAAGTGTGTCAAATAATCAGCCACTTTAGATGCCTGCTCTTTAAGTACCTTGAAAAGACATAGGCTACAGCATAGAATGTCCAATGTGAAAAATAATTACTAATTATATTGGCAATAATTTAGGCTTTGGTCGATTCATCAGTATTTTTGTTACAAGTACTTTTCCTTTTTAAACTGTATCTCTCATTAGTAAAGCACAGCATTTAACCCCTCTTTGACCTTTAGTTTCATTCCAATATAGAAATGGGTTTTTACTGTTGAGCAGTACCATTTTGTAGCAAAGGTGACTATTTAACTAATGTATTTTAAGTTAGTTTCACTAATATTATAAGTAATAAAAGCCAAATCTTGCTGAAAGATTTTTTTGTAAGCATGACTTTTTAATGAATCAAAACAACTTAGAGTTGTCTGAAAGTAGTCATAATTTTTAGAGATGAAAAAATAAAGTCATGAAATTGTTTGGTTCTGCACAGAAAATATTGTAAGTTTTGGTAATATTTAAGAATACTGAAAACAGGGGCGCCTGGGTGGCTCAGTGGGTTAAGCTGCTACCTTCGGCTCAGGTCATGATCTCAGGGTCCTGGGATCGAGTCCTGCATCGGGCTCTCTGCTCAGCAGGGAGCCTGCTTCCTCCTCTCTCTCTCTCTGCCTGCCTCTCTGCCTACTTGTGATCTCTCTCTCTCTGTCAAATAAATAAATAAATCTTTAAAAAAAAAAGAATACTGAAAACATTAGTAATATTAAGGGATTTAAAAACATTTTATAAAGCTGATTAGTTATGTATAGTATTTAATCAATTATTGCTAACATTAAGAAAATCATTTTTCACTTACCTTCTTCTAAACTTGGCAACTTTTAATTTATGAGCTAAGGATGTTAAAAAAACTTCTAATCTGTGGTCTAATTAGCACTATAATTTTTAAAAAGTAAGCGCATTTTATTATTTCCCCTCTAACTGCCAACATAAAGAAGACAGAAATCTCAGAATAAAGGAATAGTTACTACCAGGAAATCTTATTACAAGATAGATTTATTTCATTCAGTGGGTCTCTCTTCTTCTTTTCTTTATCATAACGTCCCTTTTATCCCCGTTTTGCTACCAGCTAATGTTTGGTAATAGCTGCGCTAGAGAGCTCAGTCAGTTAAGTGTCTGTCTTCGGCTCATGTCATGATCCCAGAGTCCCGGGATGGAGTCGGGATGGAGTCCCGCATCAGAATCCCTGCTTAGCAGGGAGCCTGCTTCTCTCTCTGCCTGCCCTGCTTGCCACTCCCCCTGCTTGCATGCTCTCTCTGACAATAAATAAATAAAATCTTTAAAAGAATAGCTGTGTTAGGTAACCTTAAGCACTTGAAAGGATTTTAGTTATCTCCTAACCACTTAATACAATTTATTTTTCTCTATAGAATCACTGACATTCAGCCTCTGCTGTAAGATTTTTAATTATAACTAACACTGATATTTGCGAGATAGTCCTTACATAATGTGTCAAAATTGTACCCTACTGCCTAGTACAAAGTAAGGGTTTAGTAAATCATTAATAGTTATTATTTATTATAGGGAAGGGCTAATTATGAAGAAACTTTTCCTTCTGTTTAGCTGAAATCTGCTTCTCTATAATTTTAGTTCATGGTTCTAGATTTCTTCTAGAGCAACACAAATGAATATTCATGTTCCATTTTCATATAACTGTGCTTCAGATAAAGAGACCTTATGCCTTTTCTGGGTTAAACATGTCTACTTTCCTGAACACCTTACCATCTTGGTTTTCTGCTCTTAGTACTACAGTTACTCATCATTTCTCCTAAGTTAGGATGTCTGGAACTGGTTGCTACCACTTACACAAGGTCCTGCGGTACCCTACAGTGCAGATTATAGGAGAACTTTGTTTTTCTTGCCCTGGACATTATATGTCTGATAACCCATGATTATATGAGAGTTGTGAGGTATTCTGTATTGGATCATATGGAGCTTTTAGTCAGCTCCATTTTAGAGGTAAGACTTCATACCTCCTCCCATTCCTGTGAATTATTCTTCTAGGCTGATATCCCTTATATTGTAATTGGGCAAGTGACATTTTGATAGTATGCATGTAGTTGTTTATATTTATCCCTGTTAAATTTAAATTTTCTGGCTTTAGCCTAGTCTTCTCACCTGTCAAATTACTTCAAACACCTGATTTTGTCAGTAAATAAATTGGACATCTTTTATGGTTATAATATTATCCTGTGCCTATTTCATCATCTTAAAGCTGGTGTAATAATACTTCACAGGGTGGTTTTAAAAAAGTTTAAGTGGAATCAGTTATGCATTCATTCTTTTCTTGAATAATTACTGTGTGGTAAGTGTAAGATAAAGCATAGTTTGTCATTAACAGTATCAAAACCAAATAAAGTGTATGGCCCCTGCCTTCAGCTCACCTGTATTCCAGTTTGTGATCAGTAGTCCCTTTTTATTCAAAAAAATGGAGGGATAATTAATAATTTGTGTGCTCATGTAAAATATTAACCATAAGGGAATAAATTACATGCCAAATTAGTAATAAAGATAATAATTGCTATTGAACTTGGAGTATTGCCTTGTGAAATACTGTAGTCGGGAGCTCACACTGAGTACCAGTGTATAAGGACTTCACCTCTATAACTGAGCATTTCAAGATGAAGTCTGGTATTTTCTTAAAGTAGGTTCTGGGAAACAAAATAAGCTTTGTTAAATTAGCTGTTACAGTCTATTCATTTTTTGAATATATGCATTGGAAAAGCCCCACTCTTGATGTTGGAAGTTCTCACTGATTTACAGTCTACTTTATTTCCTTTTTTGGCATGTGTCCCATTTTATGCTTTCTTTTAATCTTTCTCTTCTAACATGCATCATGTAAACTGGGCATACTTATTATGGATGGGTTACTATGTTAATTTTCCAATTATCAATCAAGGGTATCACAAACAGTATGTTATCAGGAACTTTTCTTTTTATTAAAGAAATAGCCTATAGTAACCACCAAAAAACTGTAGAACTGATCAATGAATTCAAATAAAAGGTTACAAAATCAATCTACAGAAATTTATTGCATTTCTAGACACTAATGAAGTAGCAGAAAGAGAAACTAAGGAAACAATCTCATTTACAATTGCACCAAAATAGTAGGATACCTAGGAATAAACCTAACCAGGGAGGTGAAAGACTTCTACTCTGAAAACTAAAAAGCACTCATGAAAGAAATTCAAAATGACACAAAGAAATGGAAAGACATTCCATGCTCATGGATTAGAAGAACAAATACTGTTAAAACATCTATACTACCCAAAGCAATCTACACATTCGGTGCAATCCATATAGAAATACCAAAAACATTTTTCACAGAACTAGAACAAACAATCCTAAAATTTGTATGGAACCACAAAAGACCCTGAGTAGCCAAAGCAATCATGAAAAAGCAAAGCTGGAGGCATCACAATTCTTGACTTCAAGTTATATTACAAAACTGTGGTAATCAAAACAGTATGGTACTGGCACAAAAATAGACACCTAGGTCAATGGAACAGAATAGAAAACCCAAAAATAAACCCACAATTATATGTTAATTAATCTTTGACAAAGCAGGAAAGAATATCCAATGGGAAAAATATGGTTTCAACAAATGGTGTTGGAAAACTGGACAGTAACCTGCAAAAGAAAGAAACTGAGCTACTTTATTCTATACATAAAAATGAATTCAAAAGAAGGAAGGACCTAAATGTAAGACCTGAAACCATCAAAATCCTAAAAGAGAGCACAGACAGTAACTTCTCTGACATCAGAGACTTTTTTCTAGTCCCCGGAGGCAAGGAAAACAAAAGCAAAAATAAACTATTAGGACTATATCAATATAAAAAGCTTCTGCACAACAAAGGACACAATTAATAAAACTAAAAGGCAATCTGTGGATTGGGAGAAGATATTTGCAAGTAACATATCTAAAAAAGGTTAGGGTCCAAAATATATAAAGAGCTTATAAAACTCAACACCTAAAAAATGAATAATCCAACTGAAAAATGGGTGGAAGACTAGAACAGACATTTTTCTAAAGAAAACTTACATATGGCAACAAACACATAAAAAGATGCTCAATATCACTAACCGTCAGGGAAATGCAAATCAACACTATAACGACATATCACCTTACACCTGTCAAGAATGGCTAAAATTAATAACACAAGAAGCAACAGGTGTTAACAAGGATTTGGAGAAAGGGGAACCCTCATGCACTATTGGTGGGAATGCAAACTGGTGCCTTCACTCTGGAAAACAGTATGGAGGTTCCTCAGAAAGTTAAAAATAGAAGTGCTTACTCTGCAGTCCAGTAATTGCGCTACTGGGTATTTACCCACAGAATACAAAAACACCAATTCAGAGGGATACATACATCCCTATGTTTATAGTAGCATTATTTACAATAACCAAGATATCAGAGCAGCCCAAATGTCCATCAACTGACAAATGTGTAAAGAAGTAGAATACACACACACACACACACACACATAATATATACAATGGAATATTATTCAGTCATCAAAAGAATAAAATCTTGCCATTTGCAATAACATGGATGGAGTTAGAGAATATAATACTAAGTGAAATAAGTCAGAGAAAGACAAATGCCATATGATTTCACACATGTGGAATTTAAAAAACAAATGAGGAAAGGGAAAAAGAAAGAGAGAAAGAGAGAGAGAGAAACTAAGAAACAGACTCTTTAACTATAGAGAAAGAACTGATGGTACCAGAGAGGAGGTGGGTTGAGATTGGGTGAAATAGGTGATAGGGATTTAGGAGGGCACTTGTCATATGGGTACCAGGTGACTATAAACACGGAAAAGAGAAAAAAGAACTTGAGAAGAGAAAAGAATGCCCAGAGGTTTCTTTGGAACCTGTCTTTGAACTATAGCTGGATGAAAGTTTTGGACTCTTACTTAGTTTGGTCTTCCTAAGTGTTAATTGAAGTAACAGGTTCCCAGTATATGTGAGACCTGTATTTAAATTTAACTCCGTACTTACTCAACAATTATTACGTGTCAGGCATTGTGTTGGTATCTTTCATGTATTTCATAATTAAATTATTTGTAATAATGAAATGAAGTACCATTTTTATTTGGTCAAAGAAAAAAAAATTGCCTACAAAATCTTTAGGAGGATGTGCAGGGAAGATGTATCTGAGGTATATATTTAGGGATGGCTAGAGAAGATTATGTGAAATGTAGGATTGAGTTATGGTATAAAGAATCTTTGGGGGCGCCTGGGTGGCTCAGCAGGTTAAAGCCTCTGCCTTCGGCTCGGGTCATGATCCCAGGGTTCTGCGATCGAGCCTCGCATTGGGCTCTCTGCTCAGCGGGGAGCCTGCTTCCTCCTCTCTCTCTGCCTGCCTCTCTGCCTACTTGTGACCTCTGTCTGTCAAATAGATAAATAAAATCTTAAAAAAAAAAAAAGATTCTTTGGATAATCAACTTTTCTTTTGAAATCATAGTACTAATGGGGGGGATATATTAGGTTCAGGGAGAGAAGAAAACCTTCTGACTATAACTCCTACAGTAGCTTTATTTTGTATTGGCTTAGTGCTTTAATTCATTTGGCATATCCATAGAAAAAACAGCATTTTAAAATGCCATTTCTTTGGTGAACAATAAAATATTGGAAATGAGATTTGTAAAATTTCTTGTTTCTAGATACCAAAGAGTAAATTCTTCTACCTTCTCCTGCAGAATCTCTCCAAAACACTTTGGTTTTTCTTCTCAGGTAGGGGGAATAGGGAGGAAATCAATACAGAGTGGTGGATAAGTGAAGTAAATGATATTAGAGACCTGGAGTTCTATTTTGTATTCTTCCAAACTACCAAACCTATAATTTTACACAGTTTATTTTCTATGAAAAATGAATAAATTATTTTATTGCTTTCCTTGAGTTATGACCAAGCCTAATTAAAATACATGTAAAGCACATTGAGATCTATGGATAAACAGTATAGATATTATAAACCTGGCCGAGGCCGATTTATTTTTTTTTTGAAGATTTTATTTATTTATTTGACAGAGAGAAATCACAAGTAGACGGAGAGGCAGGCAGAGAGAGAGAGAGAAGCAGGCTCCCTGCTGAGCAGAGAACCCGATGCGGGACTCGATCCCAGGACCCGGAGATCACGACCTGAGCCGAAGGCAGCGGTTTAACCCACTGAGCCACCCAGGCGCCCCAACAGTATAGATATTATAAATAAATAAACATAATAATCCTAAATGTGGTTAATAATTACTGAGAATAGTCTATTTTTTCTCAGTTTCATAGTAATTAAAAATCAAACACAATAGGTGGGAAAATATGAATGAATACAATGGCATTAAATTTAGCATGGAAAGGTCTTATATTAAGTAGTGTCCTGAACTAGTAACATAATCTCTGTCTTTTGGATCTTTGTTACTGATAGAAGTTATTAGATGTTCTTGACATAGGATAGAAGGTTGTTACATGGTCCTTTTTCTAGCCATCTATTTAATGCTATTCGTTAAATTGAGATGGGTAAGGAATGGAGGCTACTTCAAGGTCGAGTATAAGTTCTTGTTTGTATAAAATCTGTAATGGGATTCTCTTAAATTTTTGGTTTGTATTTTATTTCTCAAGTGGTGTTTGACATAGTATAGCCTGGCATAATTGTGCTTCAAAAGTACAGGGTAGTAGGAATAGTACAATTTCAGTATTACAGTCATGAGTTTTAAGATATGTAGGTTGTAGGCACAGAGCCAGATTGTGAGAGAAATCACACCAAGTCTCAGCACAGAAAAGCAGTAGTGCCTGAGGATGTGTGATTTTCTGACATCACCTATCAGGTTCTCCCATTTAGCTTCCTTCTTGAGAGAAGTGACACAGTTTCTCAGAGAGAGGCAAGCAATGGCAAACCTTCACGTGTAAGGTCAGACACTATCAGCATGGGGGTAATTTGACTTAAACTTGGAGAAGAGTTTTTGTCACATGGACATGTGAGACACGGGCTAGATGGATGAAAGTTATAGAACTTGATTATTTAGGTAATGGTTTGGTAACACATTAACTCTGCGTGTGTGTGTGTGTGTGTGTGTGTGTGTGCCCACGCGCGCACGCACACACTCATGTGTGCATGTGGTAAAATATCCACGTTTAAACTTATCATTTTAACCATTTTTAAGTGTACATAGTTCAGTGGTATTAAGTACATTCACACTGTTACATGACCATTGCCACCACCCATCTCCAGGATTTTTTCATCCTTCCAAGCTGAAACTCCATACTCATTACACAATAACTCTTTCTCATTACACAATAACTCTTCCCCCAGCCCCTGGCAACCACCATCCTCCTTTTGGTCTATGAATTTAACTTCTAGTCTAGGTACTTCATATAATTGGAATTCTGTGGTATTTGTCTTTTTCTGGATGGATTATTTCACTTAACATAGTGTCTTCTAGGTTAATTTTTTTAACTTGTAATAGAATTTTATTTCTTTTAAAGACTAATATCCAATTGTAAGTATATACTACATTTTTTTATACATTCATTTATAGATGGACACTTGATGTGGATAGCTTGTACCTTTTGATACCATGTACATATTTAAAAGACTATTTTTTAGAGCAGTTTAGATTTACAACAAAATTGCAAGAAAGGTACAGAGATTTCTCATATATCTCCTGCCCCCTCATATGCATATCTTCCCCCATTATCAACATCACTCACAAGAATGGTTCATTTTTAAACTCAGTATGAACCTACATTGACGTATCACATTTACCCAAAGTCCGTAGTTTGCCTTAGGGTTCATTCTTGATGTTGTATGTTCAGTGGGTTTGGACGAATGTATAAAGGCATCCATCGATCATCATAATACCATACTGAGTATTTTCTTTGTTCTAAAAATATTCTGTGCTCTACCTGTTCATCACCCATAGCAACCACAGATCTTTTTATTGCTTCCATAGTTTTGCCTTTTCCAGAATGTCATATAGTTGGAATCATACAGTATTCAGCCTTTTCACATTGGCTTCCTTCACTTAGTAATATGCATTTATGTTTCCTCCATGTTTTTACACAGTTTGATAGTTCATTTCTTTTTAGTGCTGAATAATACTCCATTGTCTTGCTGTACTACCATTTATTTATCTGTTCATCTCCTGAAATTCATCTTAGTTGCTTCTAAATTTTGGCAATTTTGAATAAAGCTCTGTGTAGTTTTTTTGTATAAACATAAGTTTTTATTTTTAAAAAGATTATGTGTGAGAGAGAGAACACAAGCTCAGGGGAGGTGGGAGGGAGAGGGGGAAGAGGGAGAAGGAGACTCCCCGCTGAGCAGGGAGTCTGAGGCAGGGCTTTTATCCCAGGACTCTGGGATCATAACTTGAGCCAAATGCAGATGCTTGCTTAACCAACTGAGCCACCCAGGTGCTCCAACGCAAGTCTTCAACTCCTTTGAGTAAATATCAAGGAGTGTGATTGCTGGATTACATGATAAGTGTGTTTAGTTTCATAAGAAACCACCACACTGTCTTCTAAAGTGGCTGTACCATTTTACCTTCCTACCAGCAATGAGTGAATTTCCCATTGCTCCAAAACCTCACCAGCATTTTGTGTTGTCAGTGTTTTGAATTTTGACCATTCTAATAGGTATGGGGTGGTATCTCACTCTTGTTTTAGTTTGCATTTCCCTGATGACATATACATGGAGCATCTTTTCATATGCTTATTTTCCATTTGTATACCTTCTTTGGTGAGGTGTCTTTTAAGGTCTTTGGCCCATTCATCACGTTTTATCTTACTTTTGGGTTTTAGGAGTTCTTTATCAGATGTGTCTTTTGCAAATATTTATTCCTGATCTGTGGCTTGCCTTCTAATTTTCTTAATACTGTTTTTTTTTTTTTTTTTTTTTACAGAGGAGAAGTTCATTTTAATGAATTCTAGCTTAACAATTATTTCTTTCTTGGATTGTGTTTTGGTGTTGTATCTAAAAAGGTATTACCATATGCAAGGTTATCTAGGTTTTCTCTGTTATTTTGTAGGAGTTTTATGATTTTGCATTTTACATTTAGGTTTGTGACAGTTTTGAATTAATTTTTGTGAAGGGTATGAAGTCTGTGCCTAGATTTATCTATTTATTGCATGTGGATGTCCAGTTATTCCTGTGCCATTTGTTGGAGAAACTGCGTTTTCTGTATTATATTGCCCATGCTCCTTTGTCAAAGATAAGGGCCATTTAGTTTTTTTTTTTTTTTTAAGATTTTACTTACTCATCTATTTGTCAGTGAGAGAGTACATACAAGCAGGCAGAGAGGCAGGCAGAGGCAACGAGAGAAGCAGGCTCCTCACTGAGCAAGGAGCCTGATGCGGTACTCGATCCCAGGACCCCGGGATCATGACCCAAGCCAAAGGCAGCAGCTCAACCAACTGAGCCACCCAGGTGTCCCAAGCCATTTACTTTTAAATCATTCATTTGTTTATGATAGAAAAGCATTTAGGATTTTGATAAGAACTAGTTTACAAGATCAAACATGATTTTGCTAATGTCCATTTCTGATCATTGAAGATTTTATTCATTCAGAAAAGGCAAGAGCCTGTGATGTGTACCATGCTAAAGGGCTGCAAGTACAGTGGCACATCGAACGTGATGAACTAATTAATGATTAAATGTAAAATTAGAACAGTAATAAGTATTATAGGGAAGTGATACACAATAGCATGATAACTTTGAGGGCATTTCACCAGTGGTTTTTAGGGGTGGAGTAAGAATCAATCAGGAAATGGGGGGTGAAGGAATGTTCTAGGCAGGGGAAATACTGTGTAGAAAGAACTTTTTGCTCATTGAAGGAAACAAGAGCAGCCCAGGTGACCTGGAAGACATGAGCATGGCATAATTCTTAAAACCATCTACAAATCTTGCACATTGTAAAAGGAGTTTTAGTCTGTATGCTAGAGCAATGGGAAGCCATTGATTTTTTTGTTTTGTTTTGTTTGTTTGTTTTTTTTAAAGATTTTATTTATTTATTTGACAGAGAGAGAGATCACAAGTAGGCAGAATCAGGCAGAGAGAGAGGGAGAAGCAGGCTCCCTGACAAGCAGAGAGCCTGATGCAGGGCTCAATCCTAGGACTCCGAGACCATGACCCGAGCCAAAGGCAGTGGCTCAATCCGCTTAGCCACCCAGGCGCCCCTCATTGATATGTTTTAATTGAAGAAAGGGCTCAACAGGTTAGGTTGAAATGACCAGATTTTAGTTCTTAAAAGATCTTAGGAAGAGTATGTTGAATGGATAGGGTGGGTGAGGTTAAAATTGAATCCAGACAGTTCAATAAAGACACTTCTTCAGTTCTTATGGCAAAAAGTAATGAATGGGACGATAGCAGAAATTAAGAGAAATTTAAGTTTGAGAAAAGGTAGAGGATTTAGTTAATGGGATATTGTGATGGATTGGGCTTGGAGAAAGGTGTTAAGGATAACTTGTAGATGTATAAATTATACAATAGGACTGTGATGGTCCTTCATTGAAGAAGTGTGTGAGATGAGGAAGTGATAGAAGCCAAAACAGGTAATTCTTGAGAAATTTGGTTATGAGGTGGGTTAGTGTGAAGGCAGTTATACTGTAGCCATGGGAAAATGTAGGCTTTAAAGAAGGTTTCTGTTCTTTGTTTTGTTTTTGAGATGTGAGAGACCTGAACATATTTAGAAGCCAGTGCAGAGACCTGCTAGTTGTGAGGGAGAGATTGAATATATGTGGGGAAGAAGGGATATGGATAATATAACAAGTCTATGAAAGGGGTATACTGGGGATGGGCAGGAGAGAAGGATCCAAAATAGTCATGGGCAGGGAGTGGTTGCCTTTAGATAATGAGAGGGGAAAAGAAAAGAGAAGAGGATGGGTGTAGTTTTAAGTAGACAAGAAACACAAATTAGCAAGTACTGACAATTTCAAAGTCAATTATTAAAGTTGCTAGATTTTCCATTTCCATTTTCTACTATGTATTCCATTTATAGACAGATTTGCCTATGAGAAATTGACCAGTACTTCAGAGTTAAAATGTCCTTATTCTTTGTCAGCTGTAATGCTGTCTTTCAAATAACCTGCTAACCCAGATGAAATTAAGAGTTAATGGTAAAATAACGTATCCTCATTAAATTTAAACTTTACCTTTAGAAGTTTGAATTTTTTAAAAATTGTGAGTGTGTTTATTTTGTTATTATTTGCAGTGTGCTGTTTGTGTGTGTGTGTGTGTTTGTGAAAATCACATCTTCTAAATTTATATAAAGCTTGTTAAATGTGCATTTTGGAAATTTTTGATAGATACTTACTTCCTGTAGCACAGTAATGTTTGAGGGTGGGGAAGAGGTCACATCCATTCTCTTATCTTCAGACTGGTGAAAAATCATATTTTAGTTCAAAGCTGTTCAAGTAAGTCCTTGCTCCGTTTTCCCACCCTGTCTTCAGTGATATTATTTGGAGTCAGCAATCAATGGATTCCATCCCTCTGAGACTTGCTTAACCTACAGCCGCTGATATAATCCAGGCAAGAGCTTGTTACTTTATCTGAATTGTCCATCGCTACCTTAATGAGTGAAATGGTTAAGTAGAGGAGGGGGCGAGTCTTAAGGAATGTGTGTACCATTTGAGCTGAATATTTCAGTGTATGTAGAGAGAGGGAGGGTGAGAGAGAAATCCACTTACATCACTAGAACTGCATTGAGTGTGAGCCTTGCAGGTTAAGAGACAGACTCCAGTGTCTTGCTTTCTGCAGGAAGCAGCAATGCCGTTTGTTTCCTAAGAGGAATTTTTTATTTAGAAAAGGAAGCTTTCTCTCTACCCAGGAAATGGCTTTCCTTGTGCGTTGCTATGCCAACTGCCTGCAGCCATGGTCCTCCAAAGTAAGCACAATAATGTAATTATATTGGTGTATTGCATTCAGACTCATGATTCTCGAGATTGTGTGTGTGCATGTGCTGTGTCTCTGTTAGTGACTCTCTTGCTAGCAGTCATGCTTGTGTTGAGTGTGAGGGACAGACATCATTAAATTAAATGTCCATCAGTGTCATGCTGCTAAGATTAATTGTGCAAACTTGGTTAGTGGAGTGGGACAGAGATCACTGGTCACCACTCTGTCAGCATCATTAGCAGCTAGGGAGGAGGTCCCGATTCACATGCTCTGCCCTGATTTTTTTTCTTTCTTTCTTTTCCTCTTTTTCTTTTTTTTTTTTCTTGGTTGGAGGGGTCCGTATGTATGATTGCAGATGAAACAAGAGTATTAACAATGCTCGGCTGAATGCTACAGACTGGTTCTTATACCACCCTGACTAATATAATTCTGTATTAAGCCTTTTTGAGGGGAGTCTGTGTGCAGTCAGCCATTTTAGCTTTTTTTTTTTCCTTCTTTTCTTTTGGCTCTTGCTCTTCAATCTCAGAAATGATCTTGTTCTCTCGGAAGGCTGAGAGCTGTATAAGGTTTCCTCAGTCTTATCCTAGCCTCAGATGGTTAGAGTTTCAGTGTTATAAAAATGGAGACGAACACCGTTGTTCGGATTCCTTTTCTGGTCTACAAGTGTGAGGGGTTTTTTAAGCTCACCAGTAGTGACACTTTAAGCTGCAGCTTGGTTTCCTCCTCCTTCTTCTTTTTTTTTTTTTTTCCTTTTTCTTTTTTCTTTTAATTTAATGCTGTAGAGGGTGACTTGCCATCCATGAGAGATTGGTACATGATGTGTAAATTCAGTTCAGCATATGTTTCTTCATTATGAAACCACTAGCAATCCCAGCTAACCATGGAGTTATGGGCCAGCAGGAGAAACATTCAGTAAGTATCGCAAATGCTGCTTGTGCTTCAACAGCACGTCAGAGAGAATTGCTTTAAAATGGGAATTATTGCTGCTTCTGTTCAGGGAAAACAGGTTTTTTAGAGGGTGTAATAGTCTGCTTGGAGGAGGGGAGGGTAAGTTACGACTGGCTTGTGCTTCCTATTTTGTTGTAATTTTTATTTAAAAATTTTAACAAGACCAACAATTCATTTAAGGCAAAATATTGGACAGCCAATTTCTATCATCAGAAATGAGAACTCGACAATTCAGTTTTAACTTAATACTCAAATAGTTTTTTAAAAAATGTTTTTTATAGTTGAATTTAATGAGCAATCATGAAAAGGGTTATTGGGAGCAGGCGTCTGTGGTAAGGAATTCACATATACGTCTGAGGGAAGGAGAGCTCTGGATATTGATTTGGTAATAAAACGTTCGGTCAGTGGGACTCATCTGACTTCTTAACGTGCATTAATAGGTGATAAAAACAGAGAATAATTTTTTTTAATGCCACAAGTATTGTTCTTTATAATTGATCCCATGAGTCAGCTATGCATTTGTCATGCTGAAATCCCACAGGCAGTTTACTGCTGTTTGTGGGAAACACTTTTCTATGGTTAACACCAAGTCTTCGCTTCCTGTTTCAGGAATGGGAGTTCTCACAGTGCTACTTTTATGTTACAATGTTGGAAGTTTTCTGCCATCACAAGAATTCATATTTTTATATATCTATTCTTTAAATTCCCCAAATCAAAACATAGGAATTTAGGTGGCTTATATAGTAGTCTAAGTATTTTTGAATTGCCTATTTTTACACCATAGCATAAACAAGTATTCTATTAGGGTATAGGAATTATCTTCTATATTCTAAAAAGGATAAGATGTTAAAATGCGAAAATGGAGATAGATCGGTAAGGCTTTGAAAATTTATAGAGAGGAGGCCATGAATTTGGACTATTTATATGCTTAGGTTTATGTGTATAGTTTGTTCATAATGATGAACAAAAATATAAATTAAATCCAAGAGATTTTCGTAGATGAAGTAACTGTTAAGGTACTATCCCGCTTTTCCAGTGAACCACAGGATGTTCTTAGGGCAGTATCTGTGGTGGAAACATGTTATGATGCTGTGCTTAGAGCCCAGCCCTTCATAATGAGATCCTAATGGTACCTCACTAATTAAATCTCTTCGGGTCAGATCTAGGAAAAGACCAGCCTTATACTTATTTCACTAATAAGAAAGGTTGTTATAGAAAAGTTCTATTGTAGTTTGATTTTTTTAACAGGGCCTTTGAAATTAAGCTCCTCTGTTTTCATGGTTTCTCCAGGTAAAAGTGAAAATATTACTTAAGACTACTTGAGGAACCTTTGAAGGAAAGTTTAAACTACAGGGTTCTTGTCTCCCTTTTTCATGTAACCTTTCTCCAAATGGAGGGAGGGGGTATTTAAATTAATAATATAATTTTAGTGAACAAAGAAAATTGTTAAAATTATTTACTGGTGGTGGTGGTGGGGCAGGGGTAGAGTATTACTAGATTTGTGACAAGAGCAGTTGGGACAGATAACACCAAATAAAATGTAACCTACAGCACCTGGTATACTGTTCTGTAAGCATGTTTGTTTCCTAACAGGTGCTTTATGTATATATTTTACTGAAATTTAGGGTAACACTATGACAAAAACAACTGCAGCCATAAAATAGCCTTGAATCAAGCAATTTCTAAAAAACATGTGAGTTGGTATTTCCCATGATACTTTTACAAGTTGGATTACTAGAATTGGCCGTCGTAGAACATCTTGTGCGGCAGAGCTGGTAGCGCACAGTGTCAAGATACTGCGCTGTACTCGTTGATGAGTTTTCTGGTTATCTAGACTTTGCTGTGTGGTGAGTGGACCTTTAGGATTTTAATGATTTACAAGGAGTTGACTAGGAGAATAATTACTCTGACTCTCACATAACAGGTGACTCATGAACTGTTGAACAAAAATAAGTGAGAATAACCCACTTTTGACTTATGAGGCTTATGAGAATAATGTCAGAGCTAATTTTAAGTGATTAAAATTTAGTAAATTCGCAAATACTTCTTTCTTGCTGCTTTTTTTTTTTTAAAGATTTTTATTTATTTGACAGAGAGAGAAATCACAAGTAGGCAGAGAGGCAGGCAGAGGGTGGGGGAAGCAGGCTCCCCGCTGAGCAGAGAGCCTGATGCAGGGCTCGATCCCAGGACCCTGAGATCATGACCTGAGCGGAAGGCAGAGGCTTTTGTGGCTTTTTAAGTGGTTTCGCTTCTTTGACAGTAGAAGATAGTGAGAAACTAAAAAGCAAAAAATGTTAAATTGGGTGCTTTTAAAAGAGCTGTGATTCAGCACCAGTGATAAACTCACTTATTCTGCTTTGTCAGGATTTTTCAAATCTTATGGACTTTTTTTTATTTCTGGCTAACTCAGTTGCTGGCACATAGTAGGTGCACAATAACACTGTTGAATTTCTCATTTAATTGTATTTTTGGATTGATGAAGTCTCATTTAACCCTCTAAACTAGTAAATTTCATCCCCATCTCCATTTCCCCATCCCAGTTCTAGAAAGTCGGTTGATAACACTGAGATGGATACCTGTGCGTCACCAAAAATATACCTGGCACTGGGCTCTGTCCTTACAGTCATCTAGTGCTTTCAGTTAGTCTTCAGAGGACTCTACTGGTTTCATGAATTTTGAGAATAAAATACATTTTAAAAACGTATCATAAAACTGTACTTTCCAAAAGACTACCGTTGAGCACCAGTTATACAGATTGCGAATAAATATTTCATGAAAATGTTTTATAAGCTCAGTAGGTTGGGGGAAAGCCTTAGGATGACATTAAAGGTGTCACTACTCTGTTTACCAACTGTTTTTTAGTGTGCCTGAGGTTATCTAATGGGAAGGGTGTTCCTTGAGCATTCTTTTAAAAATTCTGCACATAGGATAACTTTGAATCTTTGCAGATTTTTAAATGAATTACTTAAAATGAATCAGCTTGATACTGTGAAACCGATAACCCCTTTTCCAGTTGTGCATTTTTTCTAGAAATTATTGGTATAGGTAGTGAGCTGTACTTACAGTAGATGAAACCTCAGATGTGATTGAATAATAATTTTAAATAGTGGTGTACATAAGAGAATGCTTCACTTAAATGTATGAAATAAATCACAATAGCTGTCATTTATCGAGCACTTATTGTATGACAAGCACTATGTATTATCTGACTTAATTATTACAATAACCCTCTAAAGACAGAGGTATCACCACCTTTTTAGAGATAATGAAACTGAGGCTTAGCAGGATAAAAATAAATTTTTCCAATGTCTAGTAAGGGTGGAGCCATCATTGGAAGCCAGGTTTGTCTGGTTTCACAGGACTAGTTTAACCACAGACCTATATTACTTCTCCTTATGTAGCCAAATTTAGAGTACATTAAGTGTATAGACTGCATAATAATGAGAGCTGGTATTAAACAGTGAAATACATAACTTGAAAAAAAATGCTTACTTTTCTTCCTGGTGTTTGTGACATTCCAAGAACAGTCAGTAGAAAAAAGCAACAATATCATGATCAAAATCATTGTATAAAACTTTCATAAAAGAGGGACGCCTGGGTGGCTCAGTTGGTTAAGCAGCTGCCTTCAGCTCAGGTCATGATCCCAGCGTTCTGGGATGGAGTCCCACATCTGGCTCTTTGCTTGGCAGGGAGCCAGCTTCTCCCTCTGCCTCTGCCTGCCACTCTGTCTGCCTGTGCTCACTCTCGCTCCTCTCTCTCTGACAAATAAATAAAATCTTAAAAAAAAAAAAACTTTCATAAAAGTTTTATAAAGCTACTTATTGCTATGTGAAATTTTGATGTCATCTTGAAACCTAAGTTGGGATAATCAGGAATATATGCTATTTAGCTCACTCAGTTCCTTCTTCTTTCTGTTTTTCTGTGTTTGGCCTTATACACACATACCTTTTTATTTTTGCTGCTTAACTCTTTAAACATAATCCTCATGCCTCAACTTCCGCTGTTCCCTTTGTAACTTATGATAGCCTGACCTTAGCCACTTGTGCTCCTTTAGAAGCACTTGAGTCTTGGTGTTTCTTCTACCCTGTCTATACTTCAGTGAAATCTGCATCTATCGTGGAACCCAACCTGAATTCGTGATTGCCTCTCTGAAGTCCATACTGGTCATGGCTTGTTTGTAGCCATAAATATAAATTTCATTATTTCATTAGCCCTAACCAAGAAGGATATAATGTAGCATAACCATATGTCTGAATTCCTGTCCTCTATAATCTACTTTCTCTTCCCTGTGAATATACTTTTCCCCCAATTAATGACTTTTTTATTTAGGACAAGATGATCTGATCACAGACCCTTCAGATTCATTCTCTTTTCCTGTTCCTCAGCACTGAATGGTCTTTGCTTGACTTTCACTTGCTCCTATTCTCTTCATATTCATCTCTGCTTTTTCTGAATAATGATTTAGGGCACTAATATGTAAGCTTAATTTTATTTATTCTTCTAACCAGTGCTTGTAAATTGGTTTATTTACAGTTAGATAAGAGATCATATCTTGACTGAATTCTTTGCCTTCCTTGTAATAAGGATATAGTTGCAATTCAAAATTGCCAACTGTTGAAAGTACAGCATAGAGAAGGAAGAATAACATGTGAGGGTCTGAGGCAGGAAGATAAAGAAGCAACTGAGGAATCAGAAGTTTAGGAAAATCAAGGAGATTGTCATCATTGGAATGGATTATATTAGAGGGTAGGCCAATACAGGTGATGGAGAGGAAGATATTAGGATACCTGACAAATAATGACTATAGTTTGAAGATCCAGCAAAGGAGTGTTACCTCTTCTTCATCTTCACCCTCCCAAAGCAACCCCCCTATCTTTAACCAAAATAGATTTAAGAAAACTTGATTTTTAAGAAATCGCTTTTTTTCCTACCATGACAATTTGACCTTGTCTGTAAACACTGAGTAGAGTCTCTTTAATATAATTTGATTGATACGTTTTCCTTAGTGATATAGAAAATAGCACTGAGATTAATTATAGATGTTAGGTTATGCATCTTTTGGGTTAAAACTCCACCTTTTCTTCATCTGATCCTTTTTTTTTTTTCATCTATTATGACAGATATAGTTCCTGAGATGAAATAAACTCATCTCTTGGGGAGGTTTTTCCACTGTGCTAGCTAGCAAAGAGGCCTGAGAGGAAGCAATATCCTATTGTTTTATTCAAGGACAAGGTCATCTTGCCTTGGATTTGGGCCAAGAAACCCTAGCAACAAATAATAGATCTTTTTACCCTGTTAGAAGTGAAGAAATCTATTTTAGAAACTTGCAGTGTATTGCATGCACTACTTATATGTGTGAGATGGGAAAAAGCTATCTCTTATGGGCTATATTAAAGAAAAATCCTTACTTTTAGTCAAGAGAAGAACCATACTTCCCATCCTTGCTTTTAAATATTGTTTAATAATTTAATAATGGTGCATTTAAAAATAGACTGTATAAAAATTCAATTAAGATTAATGAAAAGACAATAATCAACTTGAAAAAGAAAAAGAATATTTAAAATGCATCATTAGAAGCTCAATTATTTCTTCTCCTTTAACTGTTTAACCATAGTAAGATCACTAATCACAGTTTTTCCTTCTCATTTAAAGTATCATATTTTATATGTTTGAAGTACTTATACTTAATTTGCACCAAAATAAATGCCCTGTAAATTTGGTCATGTAGCTATAAATATCCCTGCATATCCATTTCCTTGAGTTTAGATCTGACAAAACTCTTAAATATTTTATTCAGGTAATCTGTTAAAGAATCTCTCCAGAGTAATTGTGCAGCTTTCTTCATTTTGCTATGTTTAATAACAATCATGTAAAAATTATTTTTATTTAATTTTATTTTATTTAATTTAAATCCCTAGTGAGGTACTTTACTTTATGTACTTAGTAAAAAGAAAAAGAATACCTTAGTACCATCACATCTTTGTCAGTCTTTTGTAAACTTCGAAAAACTTCACCTGTTTAGATCAGATGACCATTTTATCATTATCAATGTATTTTATTTGGATTATGGTTTGGTTATGAACGTTAAAAATTTTTTTTTTAAAACAAAAGAACATGAGTGGATGTATATAGAAGTACACCTGTGTGTGTGTGTGTGTGTGTGTGTTTGTGAGTGTTTTAAAGGAAAGTTTGTATATGTGTCTTTCAGGTTCCTGTTAATTTCCTTGTTCTAAGATCTTTGCTCTCTCTGACCTCCTTATTTTTCTTGATCATTAAGAAATGAAATTTATTTTTGAAGACCTGACATACGCTCATGATTATTTCCATTTACAGGATTATTTCCATTTACAGTGCTATTAGTACTGACGTAGGAGTTACACAGGACTGTTTAAATAATTGTGCCCATTTTTTGGGAACACCGATAAGAACCACTTACAAAAGCATATAAGAAAACATAAACATACATTTATACCCTAAAGCACATAGAGACATGATGTAACAGAATACACTCACAGGGGGCGCCTGGGTGGCGCAGTGGGTTGAGCCTCTGCCTTCGGCTCGGGTCATGATCTCGGGGTCCTGGGATCGAGTCCCGCATCAGGCTCTCTGCCCAGCGGGGAGCCTGCCTCCTCCTCTCTCTCTGCCTGCCTCTCTGCCTACTTGTGATCTCTGTCGAATAAGTAAATAAAATCTTAAAAAAAAAAAAAAAAGAATACACTCACAGAAGTGTTGTGCACCATACAGGTAGTCCTTTTAAGCTCTTGGTCCCTGTCCTTGCCTTTTTTGTTAGTAGAGAAACACCCTTGCCACCTAGAACTAGTCAGTTGTCAACCTTTGTAATTTCTTCTTCTTGACTGAACCGATAGCATAGGCCTTTTATGTTAGTTATGTTGTATTCTATCTTTTACTCATATATATGTAGTGTGTGTATATAATATATAATGATGGATCTTATTTGTACAGTGTATGATGTCTGTCATATCTGCATAACTTACCAGTCAACCACTTATCAATGCTTCTTTAGTATGTTGAATCAGTATATAAATATTGCCTATACACTCTGAATCTCTTCATTCCATATCAGTACACCAGATCACACTGCATGTTCGTTATACAGGCTCTTCTCAGAGATGTCTTAGTTATGGATTAACTTTACATTTGTTGATTGGTAAAGTGATAGTCTGAAAACCCCTTTCAGACTAAAATACATACTCTTTTTTTATGAATTCTAGAGAAATGGATGATTGGTTTATATATTGACTTGGAATGATTATAAAATGAAATACATATCTATACATTATTTATATGTGTATATATACGTGTATATATATAATGAATGTATTTAAGGCATGTGTAGTTGTTTGTGTAAAGTAATTAAAAGTAGTTAACCCATAATCTCATTTCTAATTTAGGTATATAGAAAAGGCTAGAATTTAACATTCTGTATGGCTTATTTTTTTGGTAAAAGCTAATTTTAATTAGAGAACTTAAAAACAGATTATGATGGGAGCACCTTATAATGAATTATTTCCAGTAGGTCAACTTTTCACTAAGTTTAAGTGCCTGTACACAACTTGATCCCTTTCATAATAAATGAAGACAAACATGGCTGTAAGAAAAGCTCTAGAACTGTAATCTTGATGGCCTCTGTTCTCCTAGAGAAACAGAATGGGTTCAACTAGACATTTCTACTCTCTGAACTATTTCAAATAAATGAAAGCACTCTTTTTTTTTCGTCTCAGTAATCAGGAAAAATTTGGAGGTAAATGAGGATATTGTGACATGTAGTCTTTCTGGGTTTTATGGAACTGAGAAGTGCATAGCACTTTTACTATTAGTGAAAGAGAAGATTGCTTGGAGTTATCAGTAAGTATTTAGAAGGATTCACTGGCTGGGCAAGGGGGAGCCAGGGGAGGTTGGCAGAAATTGAGTAAGGAGTATAGCTTACAGCCTCGGTTTCCAGTGACTGAGATGTGAAGGCTGAAATTAACTTTTTCTTTATGGATAATTAATCTCGTACTTTCTTGTTTTCTTAAAAATATACTTTGATTTGTATTAAGTGGCAATTAAAAATGGGCATTTATGTTATATTTGTATTATATTAATGTATAAATTTTCCTTTTCTTGTTTGAATTGATTTCATTTTTAAAAACAATCAAATGTCAAAATTATACTACTCTAGAGATACATTTACCTAAATATAAAAATAATTTAAAATTATTTTAGAAGGGATACCTCTGAATAGGTAAACTAATTTTCGGTGCTTGTTTGCTTTGTTTTATGGTTATTCAGGTAGCAGTCTAACCTGTAGTTTGTCTGCATTATCAGTTTGGTGCATCATTTATAATTTAAAAAATACATAACTTACATGTTCATTGAAGAGAAAGCAGGTGAAGATAAGGACAGAAAAAGAATCACAGTTTTACTAGTCAGATAAAACCATTGGTAACATTTTCATTTATTATGTTATGTTACCATACCATACAATCATTAATTTTCAGTGTACATTTTAATACATATCTTATTATAGACGTATTTGTATTATACCAGAGTAAAAAAAAAATCTGGTAATAGCATTTGTTCTAGATTTTCCTTCCCCCCAAAATATTTGTAGGGAATATATTTAAGGACAACTGATTTAAGAGACACACTATAACTAGTATGAATCTTCTATCCTAAACTGCTTTGTCTACTTTATAGTTTCAAAGTTTGCCATATATTATATATTGATATGTAATAGAATATGTATTATATATAGATATGTGTTAGAATATGTATTATATATAGTATTTTACATTTTGAGGAAAAAATTATTTACTTAGAGCTTTCTTAATTAATGTTAGGACTCCATCCCAAATATGGAATAGAAAAAATGCATAATGTGATTTTATAAAGCTTATTGTATTCATATCATTGTGCCTTTCTTGAGGTTTATGGAAAATTTTAAGATACTGGAAGTCAATATTAAAATGTCAAAAGAAAAAAAGAAAAACTTTCAAATGGCTTAGCTGAAGAAAATATATAAGCACCTGTGAAGGCATTTCTGTCCTTTTCCCTTTCCACTGTGTATCACGTCTTACTGCTGAAACCTTTTAAGTTTCTTTTAGTTGGGCATATTCCCAGATTTCTTTACCCTTCATTATTCTGTTTGCTTATTGTCCCCCTGAAAAAAATTAACAACTTTGTATGAATAAAATTTAAAGCCTGTGTGTTAAAGAACAAATAATAGCGAAAGTTGATAGTAGTGATAGTAAATGAAAAATTACTTTTGCTCTAGAAAAAGAGATATGGATAATTTAAATGTCTCTTGGTTTTTTCAAAGAGCAAGACCACTTAAACTCTGTCTTTGAATAGAAGAATAGAATATAGATTGTATTTCTCAAATAATAGAAATGTTTTCAGTATTAACTGAATAAAATGTCGAAAATAAGAAAACATTGAATATTTTCTTGTGGGTTTTATCCAGATTTCTGTAAAAGAGATTAAAAAATATGGTTTGAAGATTTTGCGTCTGTTGCATATATTTAAATGCTTGGGTGAGCAGTATTGACAAAAAAAAATACATAGGAGTGCACAAGCAAGAATGTCACGTATAATTGGAGTAGTCTGCAAAGAAGGAAATAAAACTTGAATTGTGCCACGAATAAGGGCAAGAGATAAGCAAGATGTGAAGAAAAAAGGATTTGGGAGGCATGTTTGCAAGGCAAATGGAATGAGCTAAAGCATGAATCCAAGTGTTCGTGCACAGTCAAGGAACAGTGAGTGTAGATGAGCTTGGCTGAGGTGGAGGGGCAGTGGGAGGTGCACATGTTGATGAGAGAGGGCTCAGACTGTAGAGCCTTCTGAATGGCAGGTCAAAGAGTTTTGGCCCAATATTGTGGATTTGGGTATTAATTAGAAAGCCATTAATGGTAGAATATAGTGAAAAATTGATGTGGCCAGGGTACCACTTGGGATTGTGACATTCATGAGTTAGGTTTCTGAAGTATGAGCTTTGTTTTAAGTCTTTCTTGAGTGTAGCTAGTAGTCATACCATTTCTATCTGTCTGGACATAGTTGAAAAATCATTTCTTCTAATTGTATTAGGTGAGCAGGCAGGATGGATCAAGAAATCCCTAACATTATTTTCTTTAAAACTTTGTATTTTAATGAAAATGTAATTTCTCATCAAATCTAAGACACCATTGATTGATTCACCTTGCTTTAAATAACCAGTATTTCCTTTTCATTGATTTTAAGATGGGTCCCAATTTCAAAGATGTTGAAATAAAAAGAAATTGTGTATCTTAGAATCAGTGAGATAAAATATTAGTATACTACCTGGTATAATTTTGTTTAATAACATTTGTATATTATAATAGTATACATATAGTTGTGGAACTAGATATACAAAATCACCGGTTTCAGAAAAATGTATTTTGTATTTGGTCTTTGTTATTTGTATTTGGTCTTTGTTATTTGTTATTTGTGGCTTCTGTCTCAGAGTTGCTCACAGAAGAATAGCAGGAGAGACACCTGCTGACATGTGCATTAGTGTTATATATGGGGCCTACTGGGGGAATGAAGGGAGGGCAGCTGGAGCTCACCTGGTGGATATGAGCAGATGTAAGAAATAAGGGCATTTCAGCAGACAGATTTTGGAGGTTTTAAGCAGCAGATCAGAGTCATCTAATAGAAGAACTAGAAGCCCAAGATGAAATGAAGCTGAAGATGCCCTGCTCCCATATTGGTTTCTATACCGTAGTCTTATAATTGATACGAAGCTCTCTTTACTACCTAAAGGGAACTGAATGCTGAAATATATTTTTAAAAACTACCCTTGGGATCTACAGGAGCTCTTAGAACTTAGCAGTGAGTGGGAGAGGGGGAATCTCACTTAGGTTCCTAGGAGTAGTTTCACTTTCTATCTATAAAAATAACCCAATTTAGGAAATAGCTTGTACATGAAATAATGAAAACTGTAATCTGACCAGTTGTAACCTTTGTGAAGAAAGTTACATAGAGAGAAGGCATGAGGAGGAACTGTAGCCTAGTGGCCAGAGGAGGGCTCTAGGTCCAGGAACTCGGACTTATATTCTGCCTTCACTACTTCCTAGCTATGTGAGCCTCGCTAATTTATTTAGCTTCCCTATTATGTGGACTCCATTTGCTAAATGGAGATGATATGGTTGTGTGAAGATTAACCAAGGTAAAAGCTATAAAGTGCTTAGAGTAATGTATGGCCCATAATAAGAAGTCCTATGTTTTTAAAGGTGGCTATGTATCCTCCATTGTCCAGAAGGTAAGGAAAATTAAATGTGTCATGGGACTGTGTTAGGTTTTCTATTTGCTTAGATGACATGTCCTTACACTGATTCACTTTTCTTCCTCTGCAGTTTCATACTCATATTCAGCAAGCAATCTTTTGTTGATTAATTTAGTATTAGAATAAAAAAGTAATAGTAATAATGCCATTAGTTTAAATTGAAGGCTTCCTATGTTCTAGGCAATGTTCAAAATTCTGTTCATATATTATCTCATTTAATCCTTACAACCATGTAAGTATATTGTCCTCCTTTTATACACAAAGAAATCAAGGCATAGAGAGGTTAAGTAACTTTTCCAAAGTGATACAGCTGATACATGGTGGAGCCAGTGGAAGTCTTTTCTTGTACATGCATGCGTGCATGCGTATGCATGCAAACACAAACACCCCTGTACACATGCAGAGTATTTTTAGAAGCTGCATGAGGGTACTATACTAAACTTGGCTTCCAGTACATCGTTGCAAGGGTGGTCCAATTCCTTGTTTTCTGTGTATCTTGTGGATTATAATTCTCATCAGAAAGTTTGAGAACAGTTATATTTCTCCCCCTACATTAGGATTTTCTTTAGCAAGTTTCAAAGGGATTTCATATGTGTGATGTAGTAATTACCAGCCCTACCATAAAATATAGAGTAAGTTTACCTTGATCTTGAAGGAAATAAAAGAAATACATTTTATTCTTCTTTAAGTGTGCCTAGAATTACAAGAGTATAATTTCGTATTGAAGAATTACTCTAACTCTTTCCATGAAAGTTTTTTTTTGTTAATTCAACCTTTTCTGTGTCCGCACACATATCTGAGATTCCCATCTGTATGGTTCTTCAGAGGTCTTTCACATTACCCTATTTTTATACTTGAATATAGAAAAGAATGCTCATTTTTTTTAACTTGTTGTTTGGGTGATATGATTGCCCTCTTAATTTCTTTCTAGTGAGATAAGTAATTTATAAGGAGCTAATTTTAGCATTTAGCCAGATGAGAGAGTTTTTTCAGTCACACAGATTTAGCAACATTGTCTTAGCCATTTAAAATACAGATAAGTAAATCATAGTTATGTCCATCTTCGTCACAATTTTGGCATTTCTTTAACCTCCATCCCTATAACACATATTCTTGGGACTGTAGGATGTAATACACCTTTTAGTAAGCTGTATTAAAATCTGCTTTAACCTAGCCACAACAGTGATCGGAGATCCGATGATTATGGATGCCCTTGCATTAAGAAGACTTTACTTGGGGCACTTGGGTGGCTCAGTAGGTTAAGCCTCAGGTCCTGGGATGAAGCTCCGCATCGGACCCTCTGCTCAGCAGGGAGTCTGCTTTCCCCTCTCCCTCTGCCTGCCTCTCTGCCTACTTGTGCTCTCTCTTTCTCTGTCAAATAAATAAATAAAATCTTCGAAGAGGGGAAAAAAAAAGACTTTTCTTGCAGCGGTAATGGCCCTAGGGTCAGTCTCCATGGCTTTGCGAAGTAGGGTGGTGGGCAGGACATTGTGGTAGGCAGGATTAGAGACCATCCCTCAAGATGTTGTAGCAAGTACTGGCTCTGTTAGCCACAGGATATACATTACTTCTTTTCTCTGTCTTGTTCCTTCCTCTAAGTGTTATCCACAGATGCTATGGAAGAAGATATTCCCTTCAATTGGTTTATAATAAACTTAATGGGTGGCTTTGAAGTGTTACCCTGAACCTAACAGCAAACAGGATGCATGCTGAAATGTCCTAGTGTAGCAAAACTCATTCACTAACTGTGCTCATTGCATATCGTTTTCAAGTACCTAACAGGGATATTTAAAGGAAAAAAGCCTATTTCAGCTGTGAACCCTTTCCCCATAATAATAGGAAGGAACTATTCCAAGTACATTTTTGTATAGTTGAACAATAAAATACTTTGTGTACCAGGACTTCACTTTGAGTTCTTGTTCTGATGCTTACTAGCTACTCAACTGTTGGGTCAGTCATTTAACTCCTTGAAATTTCTGTTTCTCACTTCAAAGTGGAGATCATGATAACAATGCCAGTCTTCCTCTCAACCTTGTTTTGAAGATTATTAATGATTACTGTAATAATTAAATTATTTTACCAACATTAGTAATATTTTATAATATAATTATTAATATTCATATTATAAATAATATAATTATTTACTGTTATTACTTTACTAACATATAGTTATTTTACACTTATTATTTTCTTTAATTACCAAAATAATACTAAGACTGAACTGAGAATCTCCCTGTGTTACTGATGGAAAACTTGAGGTTTAAATAAGAAAAATATAAAAAGTTAATGTTTTCAGAATCTGCAGACTCTACAGTCTGTGTGACTATCAGGTATTGATGTTAGATTATAATACTCCAGAATCATTTGTCTGTGGATTAGAACCCTACCTTTTCTTAGTAGCTGTGTGGCTTTAAGCAGATTCGTTAAATGTCTGAACCGTTTTTCCTGGTCCGTAAAGTGCTGTTATCGATGCCTACTTCATAGGTTGGTTGTGGGGATTACGTATGTGGCACAGGGCCTGGCATACAGTGGCATCCATGAATTTGATTCCCACTTTCCCAGCCAGAAAATTTCCCTTTTCTTGGTTTTTAAATACAATGTTGACAGTGATGTTGATTTTATCTTTCTTCATCTCGTTTTAAGTTCATAGAACATGAGCTTCTGTTGGACATCTTAGATCAATTATGATTTGCTTGAAGATCCCTCATTAACTACGTTTTACAGATTGGAACTGGTTTTCAAAATAGCTCATAAAAGATCATAGCTGCTATGAAAAATTCCCGTTAAATTTTCCCTAAGTACTTTAAAAATTTTCCCCACTTATTAAGTGATTTTGTGCAAGTAGAGCTGCTTAGTAAGACCTGTCTTTGTAGTCATTTCGTGTGTGTGTGTGTGTGTGTGTGTGTGTGTGTTTGCAAGGAGGTATTTTTAGATAGTTTAGCTGAACAGCAATCTGACGTCTTTAGAGGAGACATCAGTTCATTATGTGGATACAAATTCTATGCTTTCAGCTTTTATACACCAAGTCTTAATTTAAATCTGTTCTTCTTGCCTTTTCTAACGAAAGAGACTATATCATGGTATGTATTCTATTTCTTCCTAAGGTTGGCCTTTCCAGTTAACCTTTACTTAGAGAAACGATCAAGGTAGAAATGCCTTTATTTTGCTCACAACTTAATATAGATTATAGAAGCATGGAATTTTGGGTCATATTTAAATATGGCATTATATATTATGCTACAGTGTTTTTCTATTGTGATGTGATTCAGGGTATTTAAAATAGTCATTATGGGGCTCATAAATGCTGCTTTCTTATAAGAAGAAAAATTTAAAGGCCGGAATGTGGGAGTTCTATACCTCTTAACTGTACAAATTGCTTTTCGGTTAAAAAAAAAAAGCCCTTTGCTTTGTGAAAGATAATTTAATGCTGAGCATGTAAGAGGGACATGGTTATTTGCTTTCTTGTTGCTCTAAACACAGTGTTATATATATTAAGTTACGATAATATTTTCTTTGTCTGGTTCTTTTCGTCTTTTTTAGAATTCTGGGAAAAGAAGCTCTTAACAGCTTAAGCAAATTAATATTAGTTATGTGTGATCCTTGTTCTCACAAAAGCGTGCCTTTGATTAATAATAAACATAGAACTTATATATTTGTTTTTCTAATTTTACTACAGCTAATTTTGAGAAGGTATATAGAAGTTCAAATGATTTTTAAAATTAATTTTCAAATATGTTCTCTTTATTCATTTTCCAGAATTTAAAATTTATATTTACTTCATGTCAAAATGTCAAAGCTTGAGTGAAAACTTTTGTTATTCATTCAAACATGTTATCTGCGTGGTGTGAAGCTTCTAGGATTTAAAGTATGGTTTTTAATTTTTATTTCAATTATTTGATAATATGTGAACTAACCAGGATTTTAGTGCTATTTTAACTATTGCAGTGGAATTTCTCATGTTTTACCTTGTTTTGTAAACATGAAGCTTTATCATAGATGAGTTTCCAAGCCTGAAGAAAGATACGATCTTGGAGAGACAGGTTAATAATAATGGACATCTGTCTGAAGATGTGGACAGGTTTCATTCTTCAAAAAAAAAAAAAAAAGCAATAAGTAATATAGGTAGTAGGGTCAGACATGACATTTTTGTAGTATGAAAAACAGAAAAAGGAAATCCTAAAGCCTGACATTAAAAAAAAAATCTTTCTTGATCTTAAAAATTAGTGGTGTTATGTAACCACTTAAGAATTTAGCTGAAGCCTGATATTAAGTGACTCACATTCCTAGCTTCTTAATGATGCTTCTTTACAGTGAAATTCAAGCAGTTGCCAGATTTTTAAGTCATGAGTTCATTCTCCTCCCCCTCCCCAAATTTGCGTGCAACAAAAATTGACAATCTGTGCCAAAAAAGGTGTTAACATTGAAATTCTTATATGCTAAGTGCAACATATTTTATGTTAGGCTGTTTCTCATCCACATGAAATCATCCACATTTCATTTTAAGAAAAGTGAACAACTTTAGGCCAAAGTTTCTTTACTGAAAAGTGGTATAACAGCTCCTAAATCTGGCTTTATTCGATCCTTCTCCTAAAGCCCTTAGCACTTCTGCCAGAAAAGCCATTGTTCTTTCAGAGTTGTTTCCCTCAAATCAACCAAGAAAGGTACCTGCTGCTTTCTAACACAATAATATACTACCGTAGCAACTAAACATGCTCTCAGGTAAGGCAACTGTTTTCTTGTCCCACCACTCACTGACTTAAAGGGAGATACTTACATAATAAGATTCTTACACAAATAATGCTGAGAAACCTTAGGACTTGTGAAATTGAAACTTGAAGAATTTTTTAAGGTACCTGGTAACTAACCACCCTGGGCAGGATTTAGGTTGGAAATATTAAGGATGTTGGTAATCCTTGCTCCCCCACTCCCACTCCCTCACCACACACACCTACACGTACACACAGAGCGGGGCATTTGCTCTGAGATAAAGCAGTATTCTCATGGGCATATGTAGTATCTGACTTGTCGGGTATTCATTCACATTAATACCCCACCCCCCTTTTCCTGAATTAAAGGTGATTAAATCTTCTGTTGTTGATCCATTCACTTCAGAATATCTCACAGATTTGAAGCATAATGAAGTGGAATATACAGAATTCTTGACAATTGTGTATTTATTACTTTTCCCCTCCTTTCATCACTTAAGTCACTTATTCACTTTGGAATAAAGATGTCTTAACTTACTCTCTATGCATTGACCTTAGATTATTTTCAACCTCTTTACTTTTCATTTCTTATTCCCCAGTTTTCCGCAGTTGGTAGAATACATCAGAATAGGCCTTGTTTGTTTATATATGACGATATGCATCTGTCTGTTTCAAAATGAAGATCTCTAGTTTATAAGCATCAGAGAATAACGGATGTCAGAGCATGGCCTTCAAGGGAAGAGGATAGACAAAAAAATCAGAGATCATGTCTGATTTGCTTGATGTGTTTTATTATTGGTGTCTTGGTTATTATTTCATTTTTCTTGATTCTCACCTTTAAGTGAGTTCTCTTAAGTTGTAAAAGAAAGGAGATTTCTGTCTCAGGAGGTTTGTTAATCCTGAAAGCATTTAAAGAACAGACTTTATTTACAAAGTCACATTAAGTCAAATGATAAACACTTAGTTCAACTGAACTATTATTAGGTTTATACATTTGGAGGAGGTACTAGGTATTTTGCAAGTTCTTTGAAAGATTCTGTGAGCAAAATTCTAGATGTTTAAGCTAACTTTACTTTATAAGTGAATTCCTATTTTACATTCCTACAGGGCTACTTTTTAAATTTTTGCTAGTGTGTATCTAACACTTTTATATTAATGCCTTAGAACAGAAGGGAGAGAAAATGGGACCACGTATCTCATTACCCCATCTGTTTGTTGATTTCAAGAATCTTTATCCCATTACAGTATAAATCAAAATATTCTCTTCCTTATCATCATAATCATCTTGATCATTATTTATTATTTTTATGCATATTAACATGTTAATGCTTAATGAGCAGGTGAAAAGTCTTACAAAATTTGTCCCCTAAACCAGACATCCACTGGTTGATTATAATAAAATCCAAGACCATATATTCAATTACCCACTAGATATATCACTGTAGACGTTATCAACTCATATTTGATGGGATCAAAATATAACTCCTGAGTGTTCTCCCAACCACCACCAAGAAATAAACCCAACCAACTACCTAATCAAGTAAGCCAATGATACCTGTGGTTCTCTAGTTTTCCTCAGCTCGTCATCTTTGACATTACCATCCATTAAGATACAGAAGCCCTAAAGTTACAAATTATCTTTGGTCCTTCACTTTGCCCAAAACTCATTATTCTTCATCAAATCCTGTGTATTCTACCCTTTTAATCATGAATTCATGCTTTTTCTCTCCATTTCCATTATCATCTGGATCCAGGCTACCATTATCTCGCTTGGACTATTCCAATTGACTCCCACTGTTCCCTTTATTTCAAATCTTGCCATTTCACAGAGCCTGATTTATCTTGTAAAATATGACTAGACCGTGTCATTTCTTTTAAAACTCTTTAGTAAGTTCCTATTGCACCTGGAACAAAATCTGTGCTCCCTACAGAGCTGTGTATGAAGCAGCTGAGGCTTGCTCTTCCCTCATCTTGTTCAACTTTCCGAATCCACTCCACTTCAACTGCCATGATCCTCCTTTTGTTCATTTAACAGACCAAGCCATGGACTCTTTCCTCTAGTTGTTTCTTTTGCCTGAATACCATTTCCCGTGATCTTAATGTGGCCAGATGCTTGACTTTCAGATCTCAGCCATTTTATAAGTATTTATTGATTGTATAAGAGATGAATTGATAAAAAGTACAAAAATTCAGGTAAAGGCAAATGTTATTAAGTTCAGAATCAGTGGATAATTGTTTTACCTTGGGAAGATTTTTTTCCCCCTTAAGGCTAGATAAACTTAGATGAAACTGAGTAGGGTGTAAAGTTGGAGCCAGCATGCACCACCCCCCCTCAATATTTATAGTAGCAATTCTAATGATAAATTAGTATTAACATTGTTAACTATCAGAATTTTGTTATAGTGAGTCATGCAGTTCTTTAGCATTTACAAGAAATATGGAAATAAATATTCACTTAAGCAGCAAAAAATAAATCTGGTATAAGCTATTTAGGAATTGTAGATAATAAGTTCGAGACCGACTATTTAGAAACAATATTAATATGCATTAAATATTAAACAGTCTTTGAAGGTCTTCAGTATAACGTCAAAAACCAGGTAAAGTTACTTGCTTGTGTCCTTAACATGTAAAGACCTTGAACATTTAGCATTATGAAAGTTACATGCATTTCAGAGAACAATCATCGTTCTAAGACACATAATTTGTGTCTGTAAATATGTGCTCATAATTTGACATTGCGATTAAAATTAATCCTACTTTATTTTTGATTTGTGTAAACATCATACATCATTAATAATGAATTCCAAGTTACTGTTCCCTTTCAGTATTTTTGTGTTCTTCAGAATACTTGTTTAAAAAAAATTAATGCTAAGATTTATATTATAGAGAATTTGGAAAATATTCAAATTAATTTTTTTCTTTTACATAAAAGTAAGAACAAGATTCTGCTGTTAGCAGTGCCATGCTAATTCTCCTTCTTGGACATCAGTTCCTACAACTGTGAAATGAGATTTTGTTAAATGAGCCCCAAAAAATCCTCCAGGTCTGTCAGTGTACTTTCATACACAACTTTGCATTTGTATAATGCTTTGTATTACTAGAATTCTTTTACATTTATCCTCCATTCATTCTCACAGCTTTCTTGTGAGGTGGGCAAGACAGACCTTGTTATGTCTGTTCTACACTGGTGAGGAAATTTGAGTTGCAAGGAATTTAAATGATTTTCTTGAGTCACACAGACAGCTTGGGACTAGCTATGTATTCTTTCTATAATTTATATTAGAAACTATGACCTCCTAATGCTACTTTCTGGTTAGGTTCTTTGTCAAAATAAGTATTCATTTTATTAAGATGTAGTAAATTATTACTGAAATAACTTGAATATTTTTGTACTTTGACCCCTTGTTCCCTGGAAATCTTTTAGGCACATTAGTTCTGATCAGGAGGTCAAAACTAATTATTAAAGTATTATAGCAACTTGTGCCGCTTAACTAATTGCCTGTATGGTACTTTAGATCGAATTTTTATCTTCTGAAGAAGTTAAACAGTTACAGAGACCCCTGTAAGTATCACAGGTTAGGTTCTAAAAGGCCTTATTTTATTTCTTTTTCTTTTTCTTTTTTTTTCTTTTTTTGCAGTAACCTAGATGGCATGCCTCCTCTCTGTCCTAACTTGTCTTTCTACTTCCATTCCAACCTCTTAGAATCCATTCTCCCTCCCAGCACCCCTACTAGAATGATCTTATGAAGCATAACTGATCTTGTCAATTGCTTATTTAAAAAAGTCCAGTGTCTTCCCATTGCCCTTAAAAAGCCTACTTTTTAGCAGGAATAGTTCCCTGCTTTTCTGACTTCATTTATACCACTTTCCCCCTCAAGCATTATCATTTTCTCCCACCCAGTCACCTTAGGCTTCTGTTTCTTGAACATTCCTAGGTTCTTCCCACCCTTAAGTCTTTGCCATTGAGATCCCCTCCACCTGTAAAGCTCTCCCCCACCCTTGTTTGGCTAGATCCTTTGTGTTTATTCATTCATCATCTCAAACATCATTTTCTCAGAGCCACCTTTCCAGGTTGCCTGATCTAAAATAACCCCCCTGAGGGGTCCCTTAGTGGCTGAGTGGGTTAAGCCTCTGCCTTCGGCTGAGGTCATGATCTCAGGGTTGGAATAGAGCCCTGCATTGGGCTCTCAGCTCAGCAGGGAGCCTGCTTCCCCCTTTCTCTCTGCCTGCTGCTCTGCCTACTTATGATCTCTCTCTGTCTGTGAAGTAAATAAATAAAAATCTTTAAAATTAAAATAAAATAACCTCCCTGAAAATAAAATAGATAAGGTAGCCTCCATGTTCCCAACCACCACTGTGCATTACAGCACCCTACATTTTTAGTATTGTTTTTATGGTACTTGCTGATATCTAAAGTCATTTTGTTTATTGTTACTTTTCTTGCTTTTCTACCCTCAATCCCCTCCTGCCTCTAGAAATGTAAATTCTAGGGACCAGGGACTTTGCCAGTCCCAGTCATTGCCATATAACTAGCTCCCTCCCGTGTAGCAATGCTTGGTTCACAAAGCAAGTCAGTAAATACTTGTTAAATAATTAAGTAGATGAATTAACCTTACAATTCTGAAGTAGAATCCCAACACTCTTCATCTGCCAGTCTCCTTTTTTGGAATCTGTACAGATAGAAATTCAAAAATTTTTTAGCCCAGAGGCTTTTGTCCTGACTTCTAGGAAATCCAAACTAAATATAATGATTAACTATAGTTAATATTGGCCTAGGTTTAGTATAATTCCATCCCTCTTCTATTCCTTGTCTTTTCATTTTATTCTGGTGATCCTACGTATAATTGCTGGTAGCAAGGGGTGACTGTGGAATTGGGAAGGGAGAGAACATTGGTGAGAGATAGTCCTTGTTCAGTGTCTCTTCAGCTCTAAACTCGGGTTAATAGATCAGTGGTTTATGCAAATATTAAGTGCCAACAATAGCTTAGGTACTCCAAAGCAAGGGAAAGAGGAATGAAAATGCAGACATATTGCCTTTTGGACTCACCTAGAGAGTTAAATCAGCAACTGTTGTAAAATGTGGTTAAGTTCTGTCCCAGGCGACATTCTCAGTGTCACAGGAGCATCTTAGAGGACCTTCTCACCTCCATGAGGAGAGTTCAGAGAATTAGCCAGCCTTGGAGGTGGTGAGCGTTCTTCTAGGAGGAGAGAACAGTGAAGACCCAGAGACAGAATCTGACTTTCCAATAACCCTGAAGAGCTTCAGAGAACAGACTGGAGGGGAAAGAGGTGTGTGAACAGATCAGGAGCAGAAGCCAGTGGGTGCAGTGGTTGGGAGTGTAAACACTTCCCTGAGGGTGAAGAGGCCACTAAAAGATTTGTGGCAGGGGAATGACAATCAGGTGTGTATTTTTCTCTCGTCTTTTAAAAGTTTACCCTGGCTGCAACATGGAGAAGAGATTGAAGGGGTCGTGGGGGGCAGAAAGACTTGAAAGCAGCAGCAGGGGAGGACACTGGTGGTGCTGGAACATCAGAGGGAACTGGGATAGTATTTGTAAATCCCCTGGCACAGTGTTGTCACTGCAAGCGTGGCTCGTTTTATAACTTCTTGCTTTTGCTGAAGGTTTAGGCTATGTAACTTCCAGGTTATGAAATTTAAACTGTTTCTATCTAAAGACATGTTCAAATTATTAAGTGCTTGTTTGTGTGCGTGTACATGCATACACACATGCACTGACATTACAGATTATATTAAGCAAGTCACAGGATTCCCTAAGTGCATCTTGATTAATGCTATTCTATTTTCCTGATTTAAACTTGGGGTAATAAATTAATATGCATCCATGTACACACTTAACAGAAAAGTTCAGAGAAAGTAATTGAAGTTTGAGGAAAGTAAAAGCTTAATGGACTGATAGAGTACTAAATGTTGGTGTTAATTTAGGAAGAATGTGCTTTCTAAGAGAGTCGCTCAATTGATTATGTAAATAAATCTTTGCAGATGACTGAGAAGGTCATGAAAAATGCTGGAGCATTGACAGAAGTGAGGGTATTAGGAAGGAGTCTCCTTATGAGGTAACGTGTGTTTGACTGTGTCTTAGTAATTCAAACTATTCATTTGATGATATGGTGTCTAAGGCTTACCAGTCCAAACAAAACAAAAAAAAAAAACAAAAAAAAAAAAAAGGAAAGATGAAGGAAAAAGAAAAATCTGTTCGACTTCTTGCAATTTATGCTGTATGTGTTTCTGCTGACCCTGGGCAATGAGTAATGCACCACAAATGTTCAGTCAGTTCTCCCACAGTGCCCTCCAGACAGAGCTAAAGCAGTGAAATTATCTGGTGTTCCAGGTTGACACATAAAACCTTTGACAATAAAACATTAAATTAAATGTCTTAGCACTGAAGTCCTTGGAAATAAATGCTGAAATGAATATCTTTATCTTTGAAGTAAAAGGAAAAAGTGATACACTAGACACATAAAATTAATACCTACTATTTTTGTTAGTAACTTCAGAGGGATAACATGTAATTATTTTTTGATTTAAAGATTATTGTCTAGCTAAGTTGTAATACTCATCTCTGGAGAAGTAGCAGTTGTGGTGTAGTGTTTGAATGAAATCTAGACATGAACCATTAGAGAGGTAGGATCTGAGGTGTCGATTAAAATCAAAGTCATTTCTTCTGTTGTGTGCATGTGTGTCTCACATAAATGGGATGGGATTTTCAGTAAATTAAGTTATATAGCCATTGTACCCATGAACGATGACTTAGAATGGACACAGCTTTATAGTTGAGTCACACAACCTGTGGCGTATCCATCAAGACAACTACGATGCCCTTGTTTGCTGCCGGCCTCGATATAAGCTGTAATAAACATCTTTTTCTGTTTAAGTCGTGTGGAATTACTCATAAATATTTATTAAAAGTTATATATATTCACATTAAACACTTTAGGAAAATGTTTTAAATTCATGATGCATACATTCTGAGTGCTCAAAAAAACCCTCCAGTGGCTTCCCATGTCACTCGGGATAAAATCCAAAATCATTACCATAGCTTTCCTACATGATTTCAGCATGGAATATCTCTCTGTACTGATTCCCTTTGGTCTTCTCAGGGCTTTCACTAACCTTCTACCTACTCCTAAAACATACCAAGGCCATCCCTGCCTTTGACTTTTGCTCTTGATGTCCTGTTGCCCCATTATGTATCTGTAGGTTTCAGGCATTTGCTCCATTAAGGTCTTTGAAATGTTATCTTAGCAGTGAGACCTTCTACCCTCTATATCCTGTATCCTATTTTATTAGTTTTCAATTCACTTAACTCTGTGTTACATACTCTTAAGTTTGATGGTCATTCTCCCACCCCAGCTTCCTACTACCACACACAAATGCTAAGATATAAAGCCTGTGGAATCAAGGATTTTGAGTATATCTGAGCTTTTAGGGAAATGAAGGTTCATTAATGCCTATTTTTAAAAGATTACAATATAAATTTTAATAGAAATATTTTTCTTAAGGAGTCCATCCATTCATTGACATTTTTGAGTACTTTAATCAGTTGACTACAAGTAGGTGGGTTTTAGACTTAATTTTCCATTTAATTTATTCAGCAGTATTTTTTGAGAACAAGTAGTTATTTTGAAGATCTGTATTCCCATCATATGATATTTGTGTTGTGTAATGTGAGCAGGTATTAGTAGTCTCCCACTCATAAGGCACTGAACAACTCCAAATATATTTTATACTGTCTTTGATTCATAAGGTACTATGATAGTTGATTGTTTTTAAGTTGTATAAATAGCTAAGAGTCTTTAATAAAATGTTTAATAATTATATTCCTTTGACTTAGAGATGTACTAGACTTATCTTTTACACAAAGACAAACATAACATATATTCTAAAAATATATGGAAGGTAATGTGTATGTTATATATAAAGTATGTATGTACATACCCATATGCATGTATGTTTATATGTATAATATAGATGTGTAGATGTGTGTTATGTTATCTATTAAAACACATAACACACATCTATATATCTAGCAAAATATTATAATTGGAACTATCTCTTTAGAAAATAAGTGAAAATATAAAAAGTAATTTTCTCATCTCAGTATCACATCTTAGATCTTCCCTGGCTAGCCTATGACTCTTCATCACATCAGTCCTCTCTGTCTCTCTCTCTCTTTTTAAATTTTTATTCAAATTCCGGTTAGTTAACAGAGTGTGATGATATTAGTTATTAGTTTCAGGTGTACAATATACTGATTCAACACTTCCATACAACACCTGGTGCTCATCAAAAGTTCCCTCCTTAATCCCCATCACCTATTTCACCCATCCCCCACCCACCTCCCCTCTGGTGACCAACAGTTTATTCTCTATAGTTAAGAGTCTGTTTCTTTGCCTCTCTCTCTTTTTTCCCCTAAAATTGTTTGTTTTGTTTCTTAAATTCCATGTGTGTGTGAAATCATATGGTATTTTTCTCTGACTTATTTCACTTAGCATAATACATCTTGTTTAATCTTTGTTAAATGCAGCACTTATCACTGTTTGACAGTTTTCTTCATTATCCTTTTATTGTTTGTCTCCACCCACTAGTTGTAAGATCCATGAGAGTGGGTAGTTTATCTTTCCTACTCCAAAAGCTGGAAAACTTGGAATAGTGTCTGGTATACTAACATAAAATGGGTTTTCAATAAATGTGTTTGAATAGGTAGAAGAACTCTAATGTTTATTTTATCCAAATTGGACATAGTACTGTGAGGTCAAGATATTTTCAGAACACAACCTACTTCTCCTTAAGGGATTTAGAATTTCATTGTGGAAGATTTTTCACAAATAGGTCTCACTGAGTATTTATATGAGTTAAGGTATACATATGTGTTAAGACAATGTATATGAATTATTTATATTTATTTATGTGAGTTAATGTATTTATATGAGTTAAGATAATGCCAGCCTTTGTACCAAACAAAACATAATGGCTCAAACACAGTAGAAGTTTATTTCTCTTTTGCTTGAAATCTAAAGCGAGTACTCTTTTTTTTTTAAGATTTTACTTATTTATTTGATAGAGATCACAAGTAGGCAGAGAGGCAGGCGGAGAGAGAGGAGGAAGCAGGCTCCCTGCTGAGCAGAGAGCCTGATGCGGGACTCGATCCCAGAACCCTGATATCATGACCTAAGCTGAAGGCAGAGGCTTAACCCACTGAGCCACCCAGGTGCCCCTAAAGCAAGTACTCTTGATTGATTACTTGGTGGATAGTTCCTTTATAAGCAGTGTTTTAGGGATCCAGTCCCCTCTATTTTGTGGCTCAGTTGTCTAACCCTCAGAACAAAGCTTCTGTTGTTGTCCAGCAGAGACTGTTTTGATGGAGGGGGGAAGATCTTGACAGTCATAAGGAAGGTTTTTATAAGTAATGTGTGGAAATGGCGTGTGTTGCTGGTGTTTGTCCATACTCGTAAGGCTTGAACTCACTTAAATGGGCCCATATGTAACTATAAGGGAGGCTGGGAAATGTGGTCCAGCTGTGTTTCCTGGAAGGGAGGACACTCCTGAATAACTAGCCAGTTTCAGGCATTTTATGTTATTTTGTTGTCTAGAAACGTTAGTACCTTTGCATTTGGATGTGTGGTAGCTTGTGCAGCTTCTGAAGAGTTAACAGCTACTTGTAGGTTAATGTTTTTAATTCTGTGTGAGGCTTTCTCTCCAAACCAGCTATGTATTTTTATTAAAAAAGAAAGCAGCTTAAGGTTCTCCATAGATCCCCTGGGAATCTTTTTTCCTTGACTTTAAACACTCATTTCCCTAACTCCATACTCCCTTGAGCACTTTTACAGCTGGGATAACTAAGCATCGTCCCTTTGGAGCTCATCAGAGTTGTTGTCTAATTGGTTGCAGAAGTTGGTTTCTGGAATTACCAGCAACTTTTCAACCTCTCCAGAGACTGCTGCTTCCATAGCACTGGTCCCCCTTTGTCCTGGAAAACAAGAGACTGAGGACTCAAGTTTTAGCAACTGTAAGAGATTATAAGTTTTACCTTGGGGATAATCACTAATTTTGCTAAAAAGTGTATTTATTGGGCTGGATTTCACATTAGAAAATAAAGCTGTTCTTGTATTAGTGTAAAGTTCCTTTAAGGCGTTTACCATTTAAATAAGGGAGAAGATAGGTGCAAAGATTGGGTTAGAATATGGCCTTAAATAGTAAAAATCTAGAGTCAAGGTACGTAGAGATTTTGAAGCCTCTTAGGCGGAGGCTTTGGACAAGTCACTGTTTGAGCTTCTGTCTCTTCAGCAGCATCTGGACTTTTTACAGGTGTTAGAACAAATAGATCTCAAATACTGAGCTCCTTGCTCATTACACAGTACATACCCCCCAAATAATGGCTGTCATTATTACTAACATGAAGACAAAATGCACTATACTTAAATAGTGGAATGCTACTGAGAAGGTGATATTAAAATTACCTGACTCAGTGCCAGCAGGTGCCATGTATTTTATTGACAATTTCTTGGATTGAGTGATCTAAGCTTGTTTTTGTTTTTGTTTTTTCTTGGGATCCCTTGGAGGAATGTGTGCTTTTCAGATCAGTGGTTATTGATGATTGCAAATAAATTGAAAAGAAGAAGGGATTATATGTTGTGCAGGGGAGTGGGATGGGGAGGTGGATTGAGAATGAAGTGACTGTCTCTTAAACCATCATAAAATTGTGTGTCTTAATGGGGCAGCAGGACATTTCATTTGGCCCTATATCATGATCATTTATCAACTATCTCAGTATTTCTTTGGAAAACTGTATAGACTGCTTGTTTTATTTTAGGTTCCACATAAACATTTTTATTTTGAAAAAATATAGCTATCTTTCAGATGACAAATTTTCATTGGTTCTGATAGTAATTATAGAACTGCCCTCACTATGCCAGGTGTCTTCCTTTAAGATGATGAAATCTGTTGACTAACATATACCTAAGTCTGTATGTGTGTGCATAATTTTTTTCTGATTATCAAATGTTAGGAAAATTATATATCAGGCAAGTACCAGAAAAGGAGTTGTTCTCCTCGCATATTTTATGAGGTTCTCTCTTAATTTATTTTACATTAAAATTTTTTAAAATACTTTTCAATAAGGAACATAATGCAACAGTGACCTCAAGCAGTGCTAGCTTGGAATCCTTATAAGCATCACATGATGGAACTGGTATAAAGGAGTTAAAGAAGCTTTACATTTTACACAGGTTTAATAATGATTCTTGGATGTGTGATCTCAAAATGGCAAGTACTGGTTATTGCCATAATGTTTTATTTAAAAAAATTTTTTTTAAGATTGTATTTATTTGACAGAGAGGCAGCAAGAGAGGGAACACAAGTAGAGAGTGGGAGAGGGAGAAGCAGGCTTCCCATTGAGCAGGGAACCCGATGTGGGATTCAGTTCCAGGACCCTGGGATCATGACCTGAGCCGAAGGCAGATGTTTAACTGACTGAGCCACCCAGGCACCCTGCCATAATATTTTAGATGAGTTTATAAAGTATATAGTAAACAACTTTATAAAGAACCTATAGGACAAATGAAAAATCAGCTTCACTAATGTACATTGTCACATACAGACTCAAAAAAGTAACGTCTCAAACAATGTAGAAGAAATGAAAATTCTGTTAGGAAGCAGATGTAAAGTTTTAATAAATTGATTTTATGAATGTTAGAGTGAAAAATTATTTCAAATTAGTATTTTTCTGTATGATATTAAAATTTGCACAAGAAACTGTATTAGTTGATATAAGCAGCCATTTGACCATTTCATTAGTATCCATGAATTTTCAGGTCAGCTACTAAATTAATAAATACATTAAATTTAAAACTTAAATGTGTATGCTCTAGAGCCAGATGTCCAGAGCTGGAATCTTTCTTTTCCCGCCTTTCACTACCTGATCTTGGTACAGATCACTTAACTTTTCTGTGTCTTAGTTTCCTCCCATTTAAAATGGTCATAATAACACCTACTTCATAAGAGAGTCCAAAGAGTTAAATGACCTGATGTATCTGCAAGTACTTAGATCCGAGCCTGGCACAAAGGAACTCATATACAGGTGTTTTTATTATTGCCTTCTCTTTGAAAAAAAAATGGGGCACAGCCTTGAATTTTGAAATATATGATACCTAAATAGTTCATACACTTTCTCATCATATGAAAGGATTCGACTTTTCTGTTTTAAAGTACAGATCACATGGATTCCTTCTGTTCAGTGCTTTCTTTCAACATTTAGTAGAAAAGGCTTTCTAAAAGAATTTGCTTAAAAACGTCAATTTACTACTTTTGGTTATTTTCCTCAATAGAGGGTAATAGGTACTCTATTTGTGTGCAAATTATCACTGTGTCAGAAGTGTAGGAATTAGATTTTAGATAGATTATAATTTACCCAACTGTAACCAACGAAGTTTATGATTCATTTATGTTACCAACCCCCCCAAACATGAGAGTGGCCTTTCTGCCCTGGGGTGAGGGCTAGGTCACTATCATATCCAGTAGCTAATTCTAACACATAAAGGTTTATTTTTCGACAGATAGTCATGTGTATAACTTTAACTTGATAACAAGTCTTCTCTATTAAGTTCCCTTTAAAACATTATTTTCATGTAGGAAAGTAGCAAGGAATTTTTGAAATAAAACACAACTAAACTCGCACTTTACTCCTGTTCAGTGGTTCTTCTGTTCAGACAGTCCTCTACCGGCAGTGTCCTCAGGATAGAAAGAGTATCTTATTGTGGTTAAGCCATACCAGGTTTCAGCATGTGTCTGGGTCAAATATATGGAGGCTTTTGCAGCCAAACATCGTAAGACTATACACACAAAAGCACAAACTCCCCAAGATGTTATCAACTTGAGAGAATTCTTAGCTATGACAATTCGAATGTTTATAAAAGAGAGTAATTGGACTATAAGCATATCACGATAATGAGGTTATTCACTTTACAAAATTTAGTATAGTATTCTAAGCAGTGAGCTCCTCTTGATAAACATATGGTTTATTTAAAATGTAATATATAGACTTGGGGGAATATATATCATAAGTAAAATACCATAATAGTAGTGTTAGCTATAACAGTGTCAAAAATAAGTCAGGTCTTTTTCTCTTTCTTTCTTTCTTTTTTTTTTTTTTTTTTTTCCATTGTATTTGAAAAACATCTGACCTAAGGTGATGGAGAACCTTGACTGGAAAAATGGCAGAGGGAATGAAAAGGAAGAGAGAGGCATCAGTAAGGTAGATTCTGTGGTTCACAATGATTATTTCATTTAGTCATTGTATTATGTTATATTCATTTAATAGAAGAAACTAAGGTACACAGAAGTTAATTAACTTGTCCAAAGTTGTTTGACTGAGGAGGAGGTTGACCAGAGGATAACTCCATATATGTTGATGTGAAGCTTATGTCTTTTGAGCCTGGCAGGAAACTGGGAGAATGTTCTTACAAATTACTACTTTTTGTCAGTCAGGTTTCTCTAGTAGCTATAAAGCAAATTCTTGTAGACCTGCTTCTGTGAAACATAGTCATATTGACATTAAAAAAGTCTCCATGTATCTAAATGAGAAATAAATTAGATCTATTCATTTATTAAATTATTATCTCGTGATACTTTTGGAAAAACCTGTTTCTTTTATGTTTATGCACAAAAGAAACTACAAAGCATACAGATATCTTTCTCTTTGGGGAAAACTGATGGATGATGTAATCAAGAATAACTATTGGATCTAGAACGTACCATAAGGTGTAAGGGAAGCAAAAATTTTTTCTGATGAATAATATTCAGGAATCCAAATGTTTACTTTTTCTGGTGTTCTTAAAGAAATATCAGGATTGAGAGATACAAAAGTCGATTGTATTATGAAGTGGCCTTTAAAATGAGCTACTAAATAATATTCCTGCCTGTTCAAGCTGTGTATAGAAGTAGGTCAGGATGAGTAGTACCTGAACAGTTGAGTAGTGAAAGAAAAATAGGAGTGTGTGTGCCTGTGTGTATACAGATGCAGAGAGAGAAAATATGAATTGCTTTTAAAACACAACTTGAGTTCTAAAGTGGGTAAGGGGACAGTGTTTGTGGCTGGATGATTTTGGCCACTAAACCCCTCTCAGTAATCCACTGGTATCTACTCTTGGATTCTAGCTACATTAGAAATTCTAGACCTAGAAAGGACCTGTGTCTTACACAGCATCCATGTGTGGTAATTATCATTAAGCTAACACACTTCTGTCGTAAATGCTTTATGCCCAGTCATTCATTTAGTCCTCACAACTTAGGTTTTCAATAAGTGATGAATGAGTAGAAAAAAATAAGAGACTGTATTTCATGAACATCTCAGAGAAAAATGGGAAATGTGTCTAGTAACATACCAACTCTCCAGCTCTTCCTTGCTGAGATTTAAAACATAAGCATAAAGAACACTCACAAAACTCTAGTGATGATAGGAGGAAAGCAGTTTTCATTTGGGTAAATTCTTAGGAATATAATTTAATATCAAGTTAGGTTTGGGTCACTAAGTGTGATATTTAACTTACTTTAGATAGTGTCCCTCAGGATAAAGGGAGGATTATGTAGATCCCAACAATTAACACAAACCTTGCATGTTTTGTTGTAATTATTTCTTGAAATAAAGTGATTCTAAAGGTTAGTTGGGAAATTTCCCAGTGAAATAAATTTCAAGTGTTGGTGGCAGTAATTGTGTTTTGTTTTGTTTTTTAACTGTTGGATTTCTTAGCAACCCCCTACGCTAATGATAATGCACTGTGAAACATGAAACTCTAGTCCATTTCCATTACATGTCCAATAATATACCAACTCTTCCTTGTAGAGCTTAAAAACAAGAGCATAAAGAAGTCTTTGGTGGGGAGAGATGCAAAGGGAAGAAGGCAGCCATCTTAGCTTCTACTACATTATCATTACTTTGAAGAATTTTACCATTTCAGCGAAGTATTGATTTAATGGTGTCAGGGACTTCAAGGCACTCAAATTCAATGCATTTATGTTCAAAATAGAGTTCATTTATTAACTAGTAATTTTATAAATGCCGATCATGGGACTAACTAATAAATCAAAGACTATCAAATGCCTGTTCCTAAATGAGACTTAAGTTTTTTTTTAAAGGGATTTTTTTTTTTTAAAGATTTTTATTTATTTATTTGACAGAGATCACTAGTAGGCGGAGAGGCAGGCGGAGAGAGAGGTGGAAGCAGACTCCCTGCTGAGCAGAGAGCCCACGCAGACTCGGGGCTCAATCCCAGGACCCTGAGATCATGACCTGAGCCTAAGGCAAAGGCTTTAACTCACTGAGCCGCCCAGGCTCTCCGAGACTGAAGTCTTTTGTATAATACCTGTTTACAGCCAATTGTTGTAACATCCCTTTTTCTCCTAAAACAGATAGAAGTTATTATATAATTGATACCCAGGTTATATGAAATTGTGATGAATTTTGTTTATGCTCACTTTGTGCAATTTAACAATCTGACTTTAATATTACCCTGCGTTTTTATGTAGTTAATAGTGTTTGAGGTTAAACTATGATTCAGTCATTTGCCTGACAGAAGTTTATTGCACTTGTGATCCACAAGTACCATATTTTTGGGAATATAGGTTGCTTGATCCAGGAGAAATTTAAACAGTAATATATTCATTTATCAAATCGTAAAAATATTTAAATGATAAAAATATGAGATTCCTTTAAATTGTGTTAATTGTAAAATATATTGGTATTAAGATTAAAATATATAAAATGTGTTAATTTCCCCTTTAGTTTAATTATTGTTTAATTTTATTCAGGTAATTACTGTATATAGTCCCAACTTCAAACTTTTTCTTATATTTTGAACAGTTTTGGCTATAAATGGTGGCTAGCACCACAAGATAATTCACAGCCCCGGTTTAATCTGAAATTTAATGAAATAGGATACCGATAGTAATTTAAATAGGCACTGGGTCAAGTCTAGAAAAATTTGGAATAAATGAATCTAGTTGTCATTGCCATATTGTGCCCCTTCTTGGTATATTTTACTCAGACTATGAGTTACACCTCCTAGGGATTCTGTGTTTGACCTCATGTTTAAACATGGGTTCCTGTACTACACTTGTCCCCTGACTTCCAATCCCTGTCTAGTTTATTTGCCTCTTAAAGACTATTTCCCCTAGATGTGGGCTCCAGTGTCTCTATTATTCCAGAGTATTGTGGCTGTCTGGGTCAAAGCAGTGCATTTCATAATCTTTCTTTATGAAAACAGCTTCCACAACTTCTCCCATTCTGGAACCTTGGCTGAGGTGTACTGTCAGTAAAATTTAATCATGATACTATTATAGCAATCTACAAGGAAATTTTTTAAATTTTTTAAACTTCCTTAAATGTGGCATCTGTTCTAATATAAAGAAGTATTCAGTTAATACTAAATTATGTATGCATAATTTATATATTTATTTATATAACATTTCATGCTGTTCTGCAAAGAATACAGGTGGTGGGGGGGAGATAAAAGCCATTTTAAAAAATAAGTGTGTTTTATTTCTTTTTCTATTGTAGGTAACACCTGTTTCAATAACATTTTGGGTAGTAAAAAAAAATAAAAAAAATAAATAAATAAAAAGAAGTTACATTTGGAATTGGGATTGTCTTATTCACCTCTATATTCCCCGGCCCTAATAGTCTGACATAGTAGATACTCAATAAGTATTTATAAAATAGAATCGAATTCTTAAGAGTGAAAATACTTTTTTTCTTTTAAATACTCTTTATGAGTCTTAGCCTAACATAGGTATGTAATTCTGGTATCTGTGGCTATAAGCTAGCATAGTTGAAGAGACTATAGTATATAAAGGCCGGACCCATGTGTATTCTAGTAGATTTAGAGCTCTGTAGCTCTAAGTACTTTCCACAGAGCAAATTGTTAGGAAGGATGACCAGCTAATGGATATTGAAGAGAAGAGAGTCCTGTGAGACTTGAGTAAATAAGTGTCTAGTGAGTGAAAATTCATTAGATAGTTTTGTCTTCATTTGACAAATTTAAGCTAATTTTAAAAAATCATACTATGTGACACATGCCAACCTGAGTCATGTCTATAAAAAATAGTCAGTAGAAATCAGTTTATTGTTCTATAATTAGATGCATTGATTTATGCCTTTTAAAATCACTGAGCCATTGAGTAACGTTTCCCCAGTTGACTTCTACAGTGAGTGACTGAATTAAATGGAAATGTAGATGATGAAGGATATTTATCCTGGTTTTGGACACATTTTAATATCTGATATCTATCACTTAACATGCAAAATCATAGTTACTAGTACATCTTGGCCAATTTCCATCTTCAAATTGTTCATGAAGAAATCCTGCGAATATTTCACCATTCTACATTGTGGATAAATATATATATATAAATTCTCAAGTTAGACTTATTCACCTATCTATTCCTTATATGAGAATTGTTATTCTCCTAAATTTTATCTAATATTTCACAGCATCTTCAATTATCAGGTTTTTAAAAAAACAACACTCTTAGTGAGATATGACACATTTGCAATGATTTCACACATTCGAGTAGATATCTCACTTGCGTAAGCTCCCCTAACATATGTGTTTTTTGTCCATTTATTTGGCATGTAATCATATACCTCCTAATAGCTTTTTTTTTTTTAATAAAGATTTTATTTATTTGAAAGAGAGAGAGGGAGGAAGCATGAGCAGGGGGTTGTGGCAGAGGGAGAGGGAGAAGCAGACTCCCTGCTGAACAGGTAGTCTGATGTAGGGCTGATCTCAGGATGCTGAGATCATGACCAGAGCTGAAGGCAGATGCTTAAGCCATACAGATGCCCCCTAATAACTTTATTTTTAGGTCTTTTCTGTGTTTTTCTTGTCTCTTATGAAGTCAAAAATATTTCCATACAGACTACATTTAAGTTATTAAATATCATAGTACATTTATTGAGTCATATCTGAACAATTATGGGCTATAAATAGATTTTTCCTCTTTGTTTGAAACTTTGAGGTATTAAAGTTCATTGGTCATTGTCATAAAACTGAATCACCTCCCTTGGGAAACTTATGCTAATCTATGGAATGGCATCTTGTTTTTGGAAAGAGAGAAAGGAGGAGATCAAAGGAGAAAAGGGAATGTTGCTAAGATAAACTCTTATTTAAGTTTTGTTTTAACATTCTTTATTATTATTCAACAGCTAAATAGGATCATTATGTAGGGAGGGAATAGAAAATGTTATCAGTATTGCATGATGTCAACATATATTTTGAAATGCCAAGTGTATTACTGGCCAGTAGTGTAATAAATGGGATAATATAAATCATGCCCCCTTTTTTAATTCAAAAGAACTGGTAATAACTTATAAGAGTATAAAGTTCTTAAGTCAGTGTTCTCTTAGTGTCTCATTCACTGACTAGCACATAGTAAGAGGAGAAAGAGTCAGTGAATATTTGTTGAATGGACAAATATATGGATGCTTTCTTTTTCTTTTTCTTTTTTTTTTTTAAGGTTTATTTACTTATTTGAGAAGGAGCAGGGGGAGGGACTGAGGGAGAGCAGGAGAGAATCCTCAAGCCAACTCCCCACTGAATGTGGAGCCTGATGAAGAGTTCAATTCCAGGACCCTGAGATCATGACCCAAGCCAAAATTAGGAGTCAGTCACTTAACTGACTGAGCCACTCAGGCGACCCATGGATATTTTCTTTTTCAATTCACTTTCTCTGTTATATGGGAGAATCGTAGAAGCACTTGAGGGATATTTAGTGAATCTGTTCCACAGAAGCTCTTTTTTTTTAGGGTTTAAACATGAGCAAATAGAAAATTGGTATTTATGCATATGTGTATAGATAGGTAAATGTCTATGACTTTCTCAAGTCTAAGTTCTTTGAACGCATTCTTTTCTATTTTCTCCATAGAGCCTAGCATAGTTACTTATGTAACAATACATTTTGTCAATTCTAAAATGCTCATTTTTGTTTTTTACTTTTTCTTTTTCTTTAGAGAGAGCAGGCCATGAGCAGGGGGTGGGAAGGGGCAGAGAGGGAAGGAGAGAGAGAATCTTAAGCAGACTCCATGCCCAGTCCTTCTTAGAGGGCTGATGTCAGGACCCTGAGATCATCACCTGGGCCGAAATCCATACTCTGCTACTTAACCGACTGAGCCACTCAAGCACCCCTTTTCTTTACTTTTAAGTAGCATTTGGGCATATAAGAACCTCAAACCTGTTTTCTTATTTAATCTATTTCTTGCTTCAAAGTTATATTTATGGGACTAACCAATAATAGTAGACTAAGTTCCTCAGTGGTGTATACTTAGAAAATTGTCACTCATTGAATTAATTGCTCACCCAAGTGAGCACCTCCAAACCCACCTCTTTAAACACTGAATGTATTATTAAGATTCACTGAATGTCCATAAACTTTAAAAATTTATTTTGTGATTATTTTGGTACATTGGAAAATATTTAGTAATTTGTGATTTTGAAAAATGAAAGATCTTTTCCTAGTACTTTTGGGTAATGGTATAGATAGAATATAATAAAATGTTTCAGTGTCTTAAGAGTTCTTGATTCAAATTGTAATCCTGTTTCTCCTGCTCCTTCCATAGCTTCCTGCAGATTTCACAAAACTACACCTTACTGATAGTCTCCACCCACAGGTGACGCACGTTTCTTCTAGCCATTCAGGATGTAGTATCACTAGTGATTCTGGAAGCAGCAGTCTTTCTGATATCTACCAGGTAAGAAAGTGTTTTCCTTGTCATTTGCTTCATTTTTATGTATGCCAAGGAGTTTTATGATTCTTAATTGATAGGATCTATAAAGTAAATATATATGTGTATATTATATGTACATACAGGTACATAAAATGTTAATGTTACAATATTTACAATATGTTAATGTTATAATGTTATATGTTAATATGTTATATTTATAATGTAATATGTTATGTCACAAAATGTTACAATATACTATAATGTTATATGTGATATATATATGTTTTATATATATCACATATAAAATATGTTTGTTTCAGGGAGTAGAACTACTGTCTAATTGTATTTGCCTCTGTAATTACCAATTATCAGAGTATTAAGTAGAGTGGTTACAATGGAGATGTTTCTCTTGGCTTTAAATATTGTATAAAAATGACTACAGACATATAGGATTTTTGATTCTTAATTAAAACTGTAGGGGAAAACTGCAGAATTATGCCATATAGTAAGTTTTTCTAATTAAAACCTCGAGATTATTATGATTAGATCAATGAATTTTTTTGTATCTTTAAATTTTGTATAGATTTGGTTATGTGTATAAAATAAATTCTTATGATACTGGTGGATAGAAAAGAAACTAGGACTATGGAATTCCAAAACTGTTTTAAAAGCAAAATAATTTTAATTGGTAAGGAAGAGTTCATTGGCAAATTTGGGAAAAGTGACTTAAATAATGCAAAAAAGTCCGTTTGTGGAGAGGTCTTGAAACAAATGCTACTAATATGGGATTTTGGATGCTTTCACATAAAAAGCACATAACACTGGCTTCTTAGGAATTGTGAATGAGATGACCAAGAAATGCTTTCCTTTAGAAAAATGATAGTTTTAGTATCATTGAAATATTCAGGCAGTGCTAAATTTCTATTAAAAAAAATACTAAAAGTAAACACTTAGAATACCACCAGGGCAAAAATATTTAAGTTCTAAATTTAGTAGATCTTAGAAAATTAGTTTTGTTTGAAGGAGGTAATAGGTATACATTTTCCTATAATTCAGGGGTATTATAGAAAGTTTACCAACTAATAATCGAAAGACACAAATGCAATTATTTGTAGATTTTTGGCTGATTAAGAATTTATTATTTTGCAATAAGAAATATTACTTGCCTCTTTAGAGTATCTTTTAAACATTTTAGTTTCATAGAATATAAATGCAAAGATAGATACCTTACAGTAAGTGTTAACTTAAAATTTTAGGAAGTAATCTCATTTTTCAAATGTTAGAGGAGGAGAAAGTGGCAGATAAGGGCAACTTTGCTTTCCTCCCTCCACCGGCCAGTACTGCCTATTTTTAGAAGTTGATTTTTTAAAACATTTACTTAAGTATCCTTTATCCTAAAACAGTGAACAGTGTAACTAAAGCTCTGCTTTATGGTAACTGAAATATCATGATAGAGCCCTTGTCTTCTCAACTTCAAGATGATTGTACACTTTAAAGATCTGAGGTATATACAAACCTGAATGGAACTCCTAGAAGGCAAATTTATAATAAGAATGAAGTAAGATATTCAAATAATTTATTGGGGCATATTCTGAAGGGAATTCCAGCTTTATGTGTTTAACCCTTGAGTAGGCTAGGGTACATTCATGAGGAAATTCTTGATGGTAAGGAAATACGTGAGAATCTAGACTGTGGGTGAGAACTCAAAATTGCTCTGATGTGGTCTGCCTGCCGCCCGACTTTATCTTGGAGTATATAGATGGAATAGAGGGTCCCTGTGTATTTTGTTTCATTTTAGTTGAGTTTCAAGGTATTCATTTCAAATTTGATGGTAGGGATGTAGCCTGTTAAGTTTATATCCTTCATACGGAAAAATCCATAGGCGTATTTAAGGATTTGCTATTAGCTATACAAAACTAAACATTTAATAGAGATCCCTGATAGACCTTTCCATTATTTTTAAATACGAAATTCTTAAGTTGAGAAGGAACCTGACAAATGCACCTGGGTCAATGACTAGTCTTGTGTTTGAATCCTCTACTGCTTTTCTTTTCTTTCTTCTTCTTTTTCTTTTTATTTATTTATTTATTTTTTTAATGTTCATTTGTTAATGTTTCAAGTTCTTTTTTTTTTTTTTCCCCCAATTTATTTATTTTCAGAAAAACATTATTCATTATTTTTTCACCACACCCAGTGCTCCATGCAAGCTGTGCCCTCTATAATACCCACCACCTGGTACCCCAACCTCCCACCCCCCCCCCCGCCACTTCAAACCCTTCAGACTGTTTTTCAGAGTCCATAGTCTCTCATGGTTCACCTCCCCTTCCAATTTACCCAAATTCCCTACTACTCTCTAACGCCCCTTGTCCTCCATGCTATTGGTTATGCTCCACAAATGAGTGAAACCATATGATAATTGACTCTCTCTGCTTGACTGATTTCACTCAGCATAATCTCTTCCAGTCCCGTCCATGTTGCTACAAAAGTTGGATATTCGTCCTTTCTGATGGAGGCATAATACTCCATAGTGTATATGGACCACATCTTCCTTATCCATTCATCCGTTGAAGGGCATCTTGGTTCTTTCCATAGTTTGGCGACTGTGGCCATTGCTGCTATAAACATTGGGGTACAGATGGCCCTTCTTTTCACGACATCTGTATCTTTGGGGTAAATACCCAGGAGTGCAATTGCAGGGTCGTAGGGAAGCTCTATTTTTAATTTCTTGAGGAATCTCCACACTGTTCTCCAAAGAGGCTGCACCAACTTGCAATCCCACCAACAGTGTAAGAGGGTTCCCCTTTCTCCACATCCTCTCCAACACATGTTGTTTCCTGTTTTGTTAATTTTGGCCATTCTAACTGGTGTAAGGTGATATCTCAATGTGGTTTTAATTTGAATCTCCCTGAGGGCTAATGATGATGAGCATTTTTTCATGTGTCTGATAGCCATTTGTATGTCTTGATTGGAGAAGTGTCTGTTCATATCTTCTGCCCATTTTTTGATGTGTTTGTCTGTTTCGTGTGGGTTGAGTTTGAGGAGTTCATTATAGATCCTGGATATCAACCTTTTGTCTGTACTGTCATTTGCAAATATCTTCTCCCATTCCGTGGGTTGCCTCTTTGTTTTTTTGACTGTTTCCTTTGCTGTGCAGAAGCTTTTGATTTTGATGAAGTCCCAGAAGTTTATTTTCGCTTTTGTTTCCTTTGCCTTTGGAGACGTATCTTGAAAGAAGTTGCTGTGGCTGATATCAAAGAGATTACTGCCTATGTTCTCCTCTAAGATTCTGATGGATTCCTGTCTCATGTTGAGGTCTTTTATCCATTTTGAGTTGATCTTTGTGTACGGTGTAAGAGAATGGTCGAGTTTCATTCTTCTACATATAGCTGTCCAGTTTTCCCAGCACCATTTATTGAAGTTCTTATCTAAATTCTCATCAGTTAACATAAAGTGTAATATGAGTTTCAGGGGTAGAATTTAGTGATTCATCACTTACATACAAAACCTAGTGCTCATCATAACAAATGCCCTCCTTACTACCCGTCACCCATTTAGCCCATCCCCCTTCACCTCCCCTCCAGCCACCCTCAGTCTGTTCTCTATAGTTAAGAGTCTCTCTTACAGTTTGCCTCACGCTCTTTTTTTCTTTTTCATTCCCCAACGTTTATCTGTTTTGTTTCTTAAATTGCATATATGAGTGAAATCATATGGTATTTGTCTCTGACCAACTTAATCTACTGCTTTTCTATCAGTGAAGCATACAGTTCATTCTTGAACATTTCCAGGGATGGACAGCTATCTCCCATGGCAGCCATTAAATCTTTGTGTAATTCTGACTTAGGAGGGCTTTCTCCTAAGAAAGGTGTGATATTGAAGTGAGTATAAATGCTTATGAGATGGGCACAGAGAGATTGAAGTTGAATGCTGTGTACCAGAGAGAAAAGGGCAGAATAATACTTCTGAGAAGGTGAGAGGAAGGGGGCTCGAAAGCAAAGTGGAGTAACTAGCTTTAAGAAGAATAACCTGCCTCTGTCTTAAAAGGTACATATTTATCATGATGCATTTGGGGTGAGGAGTTTGGAAGTTGAGAGTGTTTCTCTCTCCTGGCTTCAATTTTTCTCTCTGAAGAGGTGAGTTCATTTGTTGAGAGGAAGAGGATGGGCAGGTTGAGAGTTTTAAGCAGAGAAAGTTTTGAAATAGAAGTTTCAGGGAGTAGGAGAGCAAATTGTTTAGAGTAATGGAAGCTCAGCTGAGATGGTTGCCATCAGATGCAGAGTGATTTCCCTCTGTCCTGTTAAGTAAAAAGAAAGCAAAGACTTGGCTTCACCCAGTCCTGGAGTTTTGTTAAATGAATGTAACACAAAGACGGATGAAGCAACATGCCAACCTCTTTTTAACTATTGAGCTTTGTTTTTTTGCATGCCTTCTGCCCGGAGTGTTTTCTCCTAGGTTGATCCTTTTCTGCCTTCATTTTTAAGTACTGTCTTCTCAGAGAGTTCTTTCCTTATTACTTTCTGAAAAGTAGGTCCTACGTTTTGGTTTCTTTCCTGGCTGATCCTTTTGTTTAGACTTTGATTGAAATAATTATTGCTTTCTGTGTTGTTCTGTCTGCTTACTAAGATGACAGTTTCAAGAAGATAGGGAACTTCCCTGTCTCATCTCCATTTTCTCTTTAGAGCCAGGATTGTGGGCATTGGATAAAGGTGTATTGAATGAATGTGATTGAAATATTAGAGTTCACAAGCTGGAGGGGTGAAAGCTAAGCATAGAAGGTAGTAAAGTCTTGAAGACCGAAGGTCATGAGTTGAAAAAGGGTTACCTTGGAAACAGGTGAAAGCGGTTGAAGGTAGGAATTTGTTGGCAGTAGAAAACAGAATGCCTAAGTTGGTGATATGAGATAGTTATAGCTATAAGATCCTAGCTACATAGTGTGATTATCAGAGCAATAGCTGGTGGACTGGAAACAGTTGTTCAGAAATAGATCAATAGAACAGAGAAGTCAAGTAAAATGGAATTCATGTGTAAGTACATAATACGTAATATAGGAATCCTTACAAATCAATGAAGAATGTGATGGATTTTTCAATAAATGATCGTTGAGGTGGAGGTAGTCATTTTATAGTCTCACTTTTTTATTTATTTTATTTTTAAAAATATGTATGTATGTATGTATGTATTTATGAGAGAGAGGGAGAAAGACTGCAAGCAGGGGGAGGGGCAGAAGAGGAGGAGGAAGAAGAGAATCTCAAGCAGACTCCATGCTGAGCACAGAGCCCTACACAGGGATAGGTCTCATGACTCCCAAGATCTTGACCTGAGCCAAAACCAAGAGTCAGACGCTTAACTGACTGAGCTACCCAAGCACCCCTGTAGTCTCCCCTTATATCATAATTAAAATTAAATTCCATATAAACTGGGGTCCCTGGGTGGCTCAGTGGGTTAAGGCCTCTGCCTTCGGCTCAGGTCATGATCCCAGGGTCCTGGGATCGAGCCCCACATCTGGCTTTCTGCTCGGCAGGGAACCTGCTTCCTCCTCTCTCTCTGCCTGCCTCTCTGCCTACTTGTAATCTCTGTCTGTCAAATAAATAAATAAAATCTTTAAAAAAAAATTCATATAAACTACAGAGTTAGCAAACTCTTAATGGTATAAAAATTTAAAAAATTAATAATTGAAAGATCATTTGAGGCAAAGATTTAAAGTCAGAATACAACTCACTGGGGCACCTGGGTGGCTCAGTGGGTTAAAGCCTCTGCCTTCAGCTCAGGTAATGATCCCAGGATCCTGGGATTGAGCCCCGCATAGGGCTTTCTGCTTAGCAGGGAGCCTGCTTCCCACCCCACACCCCCCCGCCTGCCTCTCTGCCTACTTCTGATCTCTGTCAAATAAATAAATAAAAATCTTTTAAAAAAAAAGAATACAACTCACTTATGCAGATGAATAAGAAAAATACTCAGCTCACCATATAACAATATTCAAAGAATAAGAGTAAGTAATTTGCAAAAGAGTACATGTAGATATCTGTACCTTAAAATATTTCAAAATATATTAGTAATTGAGTATATGAGGATTAAATATGCTATTTTCCTGTCAAATTAGCACAAACTTTCTTACTTATAATAAATATTTACAGATAGATGGTCACACACTTGTTATGATTATAGTTTTTGGAAAGAAACCTAATAATTTTTACTAAAAGTTGTAAAATTGTTCCTGTCTTTTAGGCATAAATACATTTTTAAAGCCTATATTTGAAACTTAAAAAGTTAATGTGTAAAGTTAGGAGCAGCATAAGTTAAAATATACAAACTAGCCTTTTGCAAATATTAAACTTATTTCCAAATATATTTTTATACTTTCTACATATATATGGTTTTATAAGTAGTTCCTACTCCCTTGTCTCAGTTAAATTAGTATTAGTGTTAGCGTTCAATATAACCTTCTTCTACCCTAAATTTATATCGGGGTCTTACTTAGATTCTCTTCGGGTTAAATATGTATATTTGAAATTCTGCACAAAATTTATTTACTTCAAGAATGCTTAGTAAGCAACTCTTTTAACCATGGGGATATTCATGACTTATTTAGTAAGCAAAACCTTTTTTTCATAACTGATTTTTGATACCTGATGATAAAGCCTATGTTGTAGTTATTTTTATTTTAGTTAAATAAATTAATTTTAGTTAAATTAATGATTCACTGGAGCTTTATGGCATTTAATATTTCTTCTGTTCATTTTCTTCATATCCTTTAAAAATGCAAAATAAGTGGAACTAGAGGGTATTATGCTTAGCAAAATAAGTCAATGAGAGAAAGACAACTATCATATGATCTCCCTGATATGAGGAAGAGGAGATGCAACATGTGGGGCTTGGGGGTAGGAAAAGAATAAATGAAACAAGATGGGATCGGGAGGGAGAGAAACCATAAGTGACTCTTACTGTCACAAAACAAACTGAGGGTGACCAGGGGGAGGGGGCTAGGAAGAGGGAGGTGGGGCTATGGACATTGGGGAGGGTATGTGATATGGTGAGTACTGTGAAGTGTGTAAACCTGGCGATTCACAGACCTGTACTCCTGGAGCTAATAATACATTATATGTTTATAAAAAAATTTAAAAATTTTTAAAAATGCAAAATAATGTCTTAAGAACTGTATTCATAATACAATATATTTAATCCCTCTTGATTTCAGGAAACCATAGAGCTTTTGGCATTGATCTGAAAATATTACTAGTTTTTTTCTTTTAGAATATTACTATTTAACTATAATGTTCATCTAAATCTGTAATTTAGGACAGGAGTTGTTTGCCTAACTGAATTATGTAAATCTTTCTTCTTGCTCCTGAGACAAATATAAACAGATACTTTTTAAATATCAAGTGTCTGTGTGTTATCTTTATTTAGAATAAAAGGTTTAAAGACTAGCATTAATCTTAGTAATATAGTTTGGAGGAAGCTAGAAAATAGCAAGCATTTTATTTATGTTTATATATAAATACATAAAACTTTATGTTGTATGACTTAGCAAAGCAGAAAAATTTCATTGCTGTATTATATTTTAACTATTTTTAGTAGAGTTGACAGTGTTAACATTTTTACATTTGTTTGATGTGTACAACATAGTAATTCCACAAGTCAGTAAATTCTGCTGTGCTCACCACCAGTGTAGCTACCATCTGTCACCATACAGTGTTAATATAGTACTGTTGACTGTATTCCCTCTACTGTCTGTAACTTTTATTCTCCTAACTTGTTCATTCCATATCTGGAAGCCTGTATTTCCCATTCCCTTTAACCATTTTGCCCTTTCTCCCAATCCCTTCCCTCTCTGGCAGGCATCAGTTTGTTCTCTGTATTTATAGGTCAGTTTCTTCTTTTTGTTTGTTCATTCATTTTGTTTTTTAGATCCACATATAAGTGAAATCATGTGGTATTTGTCTTTCTTTGACTTACTTCACTTAGCATAATACACTATAGGTCCATCCTCTATTATCACAAATGGCAAGGCAAGATCTAATTCCTTTTTTTTATAGCTGAATAATATTCCTGTGTGTGTGCATGTGTGTATGTGCGTGCGTGCTTGCGCACACACCCACACATGCCCCATCTTTATCCACTCATCTGTCCATATACACTTGGGTTACTTCCATATCTTAGCTATTGTAGATGATGCTGCAATAAACATAGGGATGAATGTATCCCTTTGAATTCGTGTTTTCATTCTCTTTGGGTAAATATCCAGTAGTAGAATTATTGGATCATACAGTGTTTCTAGTTTAAATTTGTTAAGGAACCCCCATACTGTTCTTCATACTTCTATTCCTAGCAACAGTGCACAAGGGTTCCTTTTTCTCCACATCCTCACCAACACTTGTTATTTTTTGTCTTTGTGAGTCTAGCCATTCTGACAGGTGTAAGGTGATATCTCATTGTAGTTTTGATTTGCTTTTCCCTGATGTTTAATGATTTAACTATTTTCTTTATGAAGACAGTCTATTGAGAAAACTCAGCAAAGTATTAATAGTGCAGAGTATTTACTAGCTTGAATTGGTCAGAACTGATTTTAAGTCCCAGTACAGTTACTAGGTTTGGTTTTGTTTATGTTGAACAAGCTATTTGATTTTCCTAGTGTTTTCTCATCTGAAAAGTAGGGGTAATAATCCTAATTTGCTGAATTGATGTGAAGATGATTATGTATTAAAAGCATCAAATGTAGTACTAGCTACATGGTGGTCATTCAATGTAGGATCACTGTTTTTATAATTATCTTACGAGCTGTTTAACCAGAATGTAATGGTCGCAATTAGCCTGAGACATTTTTTACAGTGAGAGGTTGTGGTATTGAATAGAATTTTGGTTTTTTTTTGAAAATTTTGCCAGTTGTGTGCAAGCTTTGTTACTGGGATGGGAGGAGGTAAAGATAAGCCAGTGCTGATATAAGAAAACCTGTCCTCTTAAGGAAGGGACTTTTTTTTTCTTCAAGATTTTGTTTTATTTTGTTTTGTTTTATTATTTCTTAGAGCATGAGTGGGTTGAAGGGTAGAGGAAGAGGGAGAAGCAGACTCCTCACTGAGCAGAGAGCCTGACACAGGGTTCAATCCCAGGATCATGACCTGAGCCCCCAAGGTGCCCCAGGAAGGGACTGACTTTTGAAGTAACCTGTAATGAGCTTTCTTTTCTTTCTCCTTATTTGAGTCAAGAACAGTCCTATGAATGGGAAGATAGAATTCTAGTTTGCCAATAAAACTAGTTTCATAGAGTTTAAGTAATTTTGCTAAAGTCACATTATAAACGTCAGTACTAAGATTTGAATAACTAAACTCTAAGTTTTTCGTTTATGTAAATTCAGTAACTACTTGGTTCCAGGCACTCCTAAGCTGGGTACACTTCTGTAGGCCAGTTGGTGTTTGTTCATTTAACTTTTAACTCCAGTCTTTAAACATTTCATTGCTCATGAAACAGTAATATTATGGAATTAGTAGACTCCTAAAAATTGTTTATCAAGTTCTATTTAAAAGGTATTATTAAAAGGAATTCTTCTGTAGGGGTGCCTGGCTGGCTCACTCAGTACAACATGTAACTCTTGATCTTAGAGTCGAGAGTTCAAGCCCCCATTGGGCTTAGGGCTTAGTTAAAGATCAAAAAAAATTAAGGGGATTCTGTAGTATTTTAAAATATAATGAACATTTATTTTTAAAAAATAAGTTACTGGTTTAGTGAGTGTTATTTCGTGAATAATTTGTTTAAGAATGGAATACATATAATAGATAGAAAACAACTAATGATCATTTACACACATGGGAAGGGTTCATTTTTGAAGAGATTAATCCAATTCCCATTTTTTAAAAATTTTTTAAAAGATTATTTATTTATTTATTTGACAGACATCACAAGTTGGCAGAGAGGCAGGCAGAGAGAGAGGAAGGGAAGCAGGCTCCCTGCTGAGCAGAGAGCACGATGCAATGCGGGGCTCGATCCCAGGACCCTGGGATCATGACCTGAGCTGAAGGCAGAGGCTTTAACCCACTGAGCCACCCAGGCACCCCAATCCAGTTCTCATTGAAAAGTCTTTGTTCTGGGATGCCTGGCTGACTCTGTCAGTAGAACATGTAACTCTTTATGTTGGAGTTCTGAGTTCAAGTCCAGTGTTGGGCATAGAGCTTATGTTAAAAAAAGAGAGAAAGTTTTTGTTCTATTTAAGATTTAAATATAATTAATTTAAACGACAGTAATGATTTCTTTGGGATGGTATGAAATATCTTTTTATCTCTTACTGAATGTTAGATGTTTAAAAATTAAAGAAAAACTGTAAGCTATATAACTGTTATTTAGAAGTATTTATTTATTTATTTATTTTAGAATTAAGCAATGGTCTTTACGGGAACCTATTATACAAATAAGTGAACACTTCTATGCAAAATAATGCATTTAAATGGAAAAAATTTTTAAGTACCTACACACATATTGCATGGAGCATTGGTGTTATATGTAAACAATGAATCTTGGAACACTACATCAAAAACTAATGATGTACTGTATGGTGACTAACATAGTACAATAAAAAAAATAAAATGGGGAAGAAAAAGAAGTTAGAAGTTTTTGTTTTGTTTTGATTTTTATTTTCTGTCTCCAGTAATGTCCCTTCTTCATTCTAGGTTCTTATTAAAGAATATATAGGACTAATTATATATTTGAAAATATAAGGTGATGAACATCTTCAATGTTAAGACAAAACTGGTGTGAAAATACAAACATAGCAAGCATTAGCACATTGTCATATTTCTAGACTTCAGAAATAAAGTGATAATAACAGGGCTAGTCTAATTTCTCTGATCACAGTCTTGGCATACCACATCATATCAAGTTCTACCTCAGTTTTATTGTATAATCTAGAGACAGTTGAATTCTGAATAAATTGGGACATGTGTTTCTGAGTGTGCCACAATTAATTCTGTGGTCTTACTGCTCTCTCACCTAGAGCACCTCTGCTGATAATGGTCTTAACCCCAGCAGTAACACAAGACCATTACTTAAAGAGCTTTTGTAGACATTAGGTTTTCCATTTTTAATTATTCTGTCTTCATTAGATATTCTGTCTTCACTTATTTTCCCCTGAGTTTTTTCTTACCATATTTGTATTTTAGTTCAGGAAGTTGTACCTAAAGAACTAAAGGTGATTAAAATTCTTTTTGTTAAACTTTAGAAAATATTAACACCTGTTTGTACTACTTTGAAAGGTAAGATTAAATGTTACGTTTGGCAGTATAAACCAAGACTTGAGAAAAGTTAAACTTTGTTGATAAAAAAATAATAAATTTTTTCTTTAAATATTGACTAAGCTGAATTACAGAGAAAGGAATAGAACCTTGTATAAGCCACATTCATATGTAAGTATCTGTTACAGAGAGACAGATTAGGTTTGGTTAAGACTGTAGAGTCAGAATCCTGGGTTGTGATTTGGATTCTGCAGTTTATCAGTAACATGACCTTGGAAAAATAATTTCTCTTTACCTGCATGTTTGAATAATAATAAATGTCAGGAACGGCACTTACTTAATAGGATTGTATTGAGGATTAAGTGAGCTAAGATACGTAAAACAGAGCAGTTCCTGGCACATTATAAGTATTTGGTGTTAGAAAATGATGGTGATGATGATCAGGCTCAGCATTTTATGTTTTTCGCTTTCATTTTTAATGTGTTTTGCCTGTTCTTAAAAAGAAGTTGTCATTATTGTCTTTGAAAACCCTGTGGACTGCAAGTTCCTCAGCGTTAGTAAACTTTATAATACATGTTTTCTACAAAGTTAATGGTTTTAAAACAAACTATTTTCAAAAGTTTAATATTTTATCTAGCAAAACATGTTTGTGATGTTTAAGACTTACACAGTTAACGTTTAATTGATTTCATTTTTATGCTTAAACAGTGAATTCTGGGTATGTAGTAGGATAACATTCGTATATATTATTGAGATGATAATCACAATAGGCATAGAATGACCTAAATAGGATAACTGTTCTAGCCTTGATATTGCCCAACAGAAGAGATAATTTTGAAGAGATCACCATGACTCAAAAAATGTTCAAGTACTAGAGTATATCTTGATTACTTGGAATTCGATATACAGTCACCTGTGTTGAGGAATGAAGAAAGAATGTGTTACCAGTAGGCATATGGTCTTTTAATATTTTTTGGTAATTTATAATTGGAGAGTGGACATTGGGATAGTCAACACTAAATGTTAATATTTGTTCACGTACTCACCGTTACCTTCGATTTATGATTCACTTTTCCATAAGGACTGTCTAATAGGAAAGAAATTGTTCAGTCTTGGCGTTAATAAGTTCACACCTATTCTTTTGGGGAAGGAATTGCTCAAAATCACTTGTTAACCTTTAATTCTTAGCTTAAGCCATTCTCTTTGAAAAATAGAGTAAAAACAAACACTGTCTTTTTCTTTAGTCTATTTCAAGTACAAATGATAGCTCAGGTAAATCAGAATTATTGAGATAAGATCATTAATTCTAACTAGAAATGTAATATATAAATTCACTCCTATTTTGTTGAAGTAATTCCTTTTACATAGTGCTGGTTCCTGGTGCTTGATATTGATATTTAATACATGCTTAGTTATAGACAAGTTAGTATACTAAAATTTACTAAAATATACTAAAACTTAAATATTTCAAATTAGATTTGTTCTTATTTCCTTTGAGTACAAAAGATTTACTTAAGATAATTAAAAAATACTGTTTTGGTCTCTTCTAAGGCCACAGAAAGTGAGGCTGGTGATATGGACCTGAGTGGGTTGCCAGAAACAGCAGTGGATTCTGAGGATGACGATGATGAAGAAGACATTGAGAGGGCGTCAGATCCTCTGATGAGTAGGGACATTGTGAGAGACTGTCTAGAGAAGGATCCAATTGACAGGACGGATGATGACATTGGTAAGTTTGGGTGAGAAAATGAATCTAAGAGCAATTTTAAAAATTTAGGGTAAAATGATCTAATAAAATAGAGCCCAAGAATAGTAAGCTCTAAAAAGTAATTAATTTATAAATTTCCCTTTGCATAAACAGTAACTATTATTTGTTGAAAAAAATAAATTTTATTAAGTTATGTTCTGGAGTGTGCAAGTAATAAAACTTCCTAATTTCAGCCCTTCCCCATGAGCCCCTTTTTAGATTATGGAAAAAAAGAAAAAGAAAAAGTAGTCTTCCAGTGTTACTTCTATTATTTTTCTTGTGAGCACTATTCCTGTTAAGCTCATGTTTTCTGTATGTAAATAATAGTCAATGACCATTGGTAAAGTTGTCATGTTTGCTTCTCCTGTGGCTCCATACAAAGATGGGACTGAGTGAGAGAAACTATGACATGTCAAGTTAGCAGCCTTGTTGAGACTTGAAGTACAGGCTAAAGTTAGAAATCTAAGTGGCTTTGTGTCTGTTTTCCTGATCCCTGAAGTTCCCTTTTCTTTTTTTTTTTTTTAAAGATTTTATTTATTTATTTGAGAGAGAGACAGTGAGAGAGAGCATGAACAAGGAGAAGGTCAGAGAGAGAAGCAGGCAGGCTCCCCGTGGAGCTGGGAGCCCGATGTGGGACTCGATCTCGGGACTCCAGGATCATGACCTGAGCCGAAGGCAGTTGTCCAACCAACTGAGCCACCCAGGCGTCCCTTTTCTTTTTTTTTTTTAAAGATTTTATTTATTTATTTGACAGAGAGAGAGACACAGCGACAGGGGGGAGTAGGAGAGGGAGAATCAGGCTTCCCGCTGAGCAGAGAGCCCGATTCGGGGCTTGATGCCAGCACCCTGGGATCATGACCTGAGCTGAAGGCAGACACTTAATGAGTGAGCCATCCAGGTGCCCCCCTGAAGTTCCCTTTACCCACATTTCTATCAGAGCAAGAGCTGACAATATAATAACCGTGTAGTGTTTGAGTGAGCCTTCTGTACTCCAGCTTCTTCCTTAGAATACTAGGAGTCAGAGCAACTTCGTTGAGCATTTTCTCTCCACCACAGGCTTGGAATCTGTAACCACCTTTGGCTAAGCCAGATTATCTTTACTACCACTGTGCCAACTCTTTTGGGGCCAATATATATTTGAAGACAAATTCAAGAAACTGGATCTATTGGGATTAGATATAGGACTGTACGGGCCAGTTGCATGTGTTTTGAGGGAAACAAACATGAAGAAAATCTTTTACCACTTACACTATATACCTATGCTAGAAAATTAAGGAAGAAAAACCCAACAACTAGGGCTAGACATTTAAAATGTAATTTAAAAATTTACAGGAATTGAATATCACGTGTTGGTAACCATTAATTTATTCAGCTAATACGATTAAGCACCTTGGATGTACTGAACATGTTTCTAGGTCCTGGTAACTCAGTTGGGGGCAAGGCAGTTAAGGTCCTTGCTCTGTTGCAATCTGAAGAATAAAGTGGGGATTAGGAAGTGATGGATGTTGGGGAATAAACTGAACAGGATGGAATGGCTGGTATGGAATGGCCCCTTTTAAAGGGCTCAGACCTGAAGGAAGTGAAAGTGGAAGTCACCTGGGTCTGTGGCCCCCCAATAAAGCATGTGTTCTGTGTTAATCCTTTCTGGATAATTTCTGGTGGAGGAGGATACTTAATGGCTTCACAGACTTCCATCCCTGATGCCAGCCCATTTCATTCTCTACCACCTCCACTCCCATTCCAAAGGTGCTGACAGTTTGTAAGTCTTTTGAGGGTTTTGAGGGTTCTGCAGCATAAATGAGAGTGGTTCTCTTTTACCTGCTGAAAACAGTGGATTTCACTCACTCATGACTGATACCACATGCATTTGGTTTCCAGCGTCCAAAGTTGTACTTCACTGTCCTATTCTCTTTGTCCTTGCCTACTTCTTTTCACAAATCTTTCTATTGTAGTTTTAAAGAGAAAGTGAAGTTGGAAGTGTGTTCAGTTTGCCATCTTAATCCAAAATCCTTGTTCAGATTTTTTAAATGAGGTTGAACACTGCTTATGAACAGATTGATGTGGAAATTATTCTTTTGTAAGTTAATGTATCATCTTTTTGAATATGCTCATTTTAGTATAGTTATGGAAGAAAATAATGACTATTAAAAATGTCATTCCTGGAAATTTAAAATTTTCACTTCATATCTAAGAAGCTTCCACAATTTCTGGAAAGCAAAAGCTATGCTGATTACTACAGAAGAATACAAAGCTATCTTTTTTCTTAATGGACTTGTTGATATAATCTCCAGTGAATAACATTTATTTGAATAACAATTCACTTGTAAGCTGTGAAGATTCTGATGCTTGCTTCTTTCAATATACTATTAACTAAAATAATAAACCATTATTATTAAAGATAAGACCTAATAAATACTTCACCTACAAGAGATTTGTAAGATCTTATATTCTAACTCCCCAAAACAGAACCACATGTGGGAACTCTTTAGCCCTTTAGCTGTTTCTTTTATTAAATCTAACTCACCTTCCAGTATATAGTTATATTTAGTTTAGTTTCATATAAACTACAACCTTTTACATAATTGATGCTTTCTCTGGATACATCTCTTCCTAACTACCTTCCTCTACCCCCACAAAAAAGGGGGAAGGGATGGTGTATCTAGGTTGGGGGAAGCATCTAAGTTGAATCAAATGAAATTGCTAACATTGATCATATTTTAAAAACTGTAAGAATTGGGGTGCCTGGGTGCTCAGTGGGTTAAAGCCTCTGTCTTCAGCTCAGGTCATGATCCCAGGATCCTGGGATCGAGCCCCGCATCGGGCTCTCCGCTCAGTGGGGAGCCTGCTTCTCCTTTTCCCTCTGCCTGCCTCTCTGCCCACTTGTGATCTGTCAAATAAATAAATAAAATATTAAAAAAAAACTGCAAGAATTAAAATTGCTTTTGGATTCCCATAGATTCTTGGGTATGTTTCAGTGCTTTGAAGGAAGGGACTTTATTGATTTATGCCCTCCAACTCATACCTTTGTAGGTCCTCAATTACTGTGAATGGTTGTAAATTTAATTTTTTGTTTTGATGCCTTGACACATTAGCGTAGAGACCCACTTCCAAGATCCCTTCCAAAGAATTCTTTTTTCTCCCCTTCAACATACCACCAAAAAACTCCACAGATTTAAAAAAAAAAACAAAAAAAATTAATAGTAATAATTTCTTACACAAAATTAAAGCAAAGCAAATAAGATAAATTAATTTCTATACTGATGTAGCTTATGATGTCTGAAAGTTGATTATCTGGGTTTTCTGTATGTCACACTTACTAGAAAAACGTTTTTAAAAATGGCTTTTTCATGAGCAGAAGTATTCCTTTCCTAATAAGATAAAATAGTATTAGTTAATATATGATTCTAATAGATTTTTCCAAGTAATATAGAAGAAAGTAGTCCTGCTTCTCCAATCCATGACTGCTGCTTTCCATGTCCTAGAAACTATCTTTTTACTCATCCCAGATGGAATTCCTTAACATCTGTGTGATCCCTGTGGCATTACCAGAGTTTATGTTGAGTCTTGACAGCCAAATGCTTCATTTCATATTTATGTATTTATTAAAGGTTATGATAGAAATTTTTTTACTTTTTTAATTGCTCTAATTCTCCAGTGTAATAAACAGAAGTTACTACAAAACCAGAAATACCATTATTGAATCTTTGAGAGTCAAAAACTCTTAGATATCATCTGGCTAAGCATGTATTTATTTTTAGTTTTTCAACTGAGGCTAAAGAATCATGTACATGACTATAATTATTTTTCTCTCTTTTTATTATTTATCTATATTATGTGTGATACACAGATATTTCCTATCCTATTATATCTTTTTTTTTAATGTTAGTCATTATTCATATAGCACAACTTGATTTCATGACCCACTAATGAGCAGGAATCTTCCAAAAATCAAGGATAGTTTCTACGCAAGATATTTCAAATCATTATAACAAGTATTAGTTGAATATGTTTTTGTAAAGATTTTATTTATTTATTTTGAGAGAGCAAGAGAGAGCATGAATAGGGGGTGGGCAGAAGGAGAAGAAGGCTCCCCGCTGAGCAGGGAGCCTGACACGGAACTTAATCCAAGGACCCTGGGATCATGACCTGAGCCAAAGGCAGATAGATGCTTAACTAACTAAGCCACCCAGGAGTCCCTAGTTGAATATATTTTTATACTTTATGTTCATAAGTTTCATATTCTTCAGTCATATATGTGGTTGTGATTTGACTTATTGTTGCCTAAACATATTATGTTAAATTTAAGACATTTCTGACAACTTCCAGTCCCATCTTTTCTTAAGACCGTAAATCTTCATTTGTCCAAGGAAATTCAGTATCAATAGGGGAGGGGGGAAAAGCAAAATATGTGTTCTATAGATAATATTCTATACCTTATGGAGAGGGGTAGGCAACTGATAGCTGAAGAAAGCAAAGCTGGTAACTGCAGAATTAACAGTGACTGTTAATTCACTGTTAATTGAATGAATTAACAGTGAATTAATTCAGAGAACCAGGTTTTTATACATTGGCCTTTATATTTCAAATCAAAAGGCCCATGCATTTGTAAAACAATTATTCTTACCTCCCATATGTAATAGATGTGGATCACCTCTTAAAGTAGCATTAGAAATTGCTTTATCGGGGTGTCTGGGTGGCTGAGTGGGTTAAGCCTCTGCCTTCAGCTCAGGTCACAATCTCAGGGTCCTGGGATCAAGCCCCGCATTGGGCTCTCTGCTCAGCGAGGATCCTGCTCCTCCTCCCCGCCCCCACCTGCCTCTCTGCCTACTTGTGATCTCTGTCAAATAAATAAATAAAATCTTTTGGGACGCCTGGGTGGCTCAGTGGGTTAAAGCCTCTGCCTTTGGCTCAGGTCATGATCCCAGGGTTCTGGGATCGAGTCCCACATCAGGCTCTCTACTCAGCAGGGAGCCTGCTTCCTCCTCTCTCTCTGCTTGCCTCTCTGCCTACCTGTGATCTCTGTCTGTCAAATAAATAAATAAAATCTTTAAAAAAAAAAAAAAAGAAATTGCTTTATCACTGTGCCCAGGAATAGATATACTTTATGGCATGACACAAATGCACCTACTCATTCCAGAAATAAAAGTTTCATTAAACAGAATGCAGTTTGTAAGTGATGTGCTTTGATTCTCTTTTACTTTTTCTTTTTTTTTAAAATATTGGTTGCAAAAAAAAAAATGCTGGTTTGCAATAGTAAATTAATTTCTTGGCACAGCAGTCTGGGTCAGGTTTAAGAACGCTGAGTACCACCTACCATTGTTACTCTGATTCTGAAGCAACCCTGTGTTACGAAAAGTCTTAATACAGGAGGGATGACGTAGGGTCTAATCAGAAGAGACATTATCCAGCTGGACCAGAGAAGAACACTTAGTCTGACCTTCTGGAAATGTAATGTTTTCACAGAATATATCTTTCTATTCTGTGTTGTTTTTGCAGTTAACAAGCTACTGTATATCCGAAAACGTAAAATATGTCACTAAATACTAACAGATTGATGGAATATGCATAGGGACAGTTTCATTATGTGAAGACAAGAAAAATGTACCAGAATTTTACTTAGCTAAAAGTTTGAATGATATATGATAATAATGACAAGAATAGCAGTTCTTATTTATTATTTACTCTGTGCTAAGGACTTTATTTTATCTCTATTTCATGTTATTGTCTCAACTATATATTGTTCTTTCACAAATGACAGAAACATGCTTAAGGGAATCAGTCAGCTTTTCCAAAGTAATAGAACTAATAAGTATTCAAATGAAGTCTGCCATTCACCTTGTGTTCTTTATCACTATTTATAATGTCCAGCAGAAGCTCTGGCAGGCAGGCAGTCCTGAATCACATCACTGCCACCTCCTAATTATATGACTTTGAGCCTGCTTGCCCCCTGTGAAATGAGAAAGAAAACATGTGCCTCATGGAGCCATGGTGAAGAGTAAGGAAAGCATTTAGTAACTAGTTAGTAAAGCTACCTAATAATAGAGAAAATTAAAAATAGAGACCACAGGACTAGAAAAGACTATGAAGTCATCCATCTTGTCAACAGCTAGAAATGCATCAAAGTTTAAGCTGTTTCTCCACAGCATTGCCAATAGGAAGAGTGTTCATACTTTTCTCTTTTTTGGCCAGTCTGGAATAAAAAATAATATATCAATTTCCATTTGTATTTCTCACATAATGTTGTAATTTTTTTTAGTTGATTAACTTTGATAGGTTTGTCTTCATTTATCAAATTTATCCTTTGGATTCTAAATCCTGGACTAGCTTTAGATTAAGAGAGGTTATTTCTGCTATTTTGGACAGCTACTTGCCCAAAAGACACTAGAATAGACCTACTGAATTTTTGGAGAATTCTCAGAGCTTTATTTCATTTCAGCTTTAATTAGCCTTAAGATCATAGTTCATTTTCAATAGAAATTTCCCATGTGAAGTTTGTTAATTTCTTCATTCCCATTAGAATTTGAATTCTAGTATATACGTTGTTCCTAGATCAATAAGTAAATGTCACCATTTCCACAGTGACAATTCTTGGTATACCTGCAAGAAATCCAACTTTTATACTAACAATATTTGAAGTAATTATATTTTCCAGTGGGCACATTTGTAGGACATTTAAAAAGAACCCTAAAGCATTCTTTTTGAATGTTTGCTTTGAAAAAAGTTGTAATGTTTACAATATCTTTTGCCTTTCAGAACAACTCTTAGAATTTATGCACCAGTTGCCTGCTTTTGCCAATATGACAATGTCGGTGAGACGAGAACTCTGTGCCGTGATGGTGTTTGCAGTGGTAGAAAGAGCTGGGACCATAGTGTTAAACGATGGTGAAGAGGTCAGTGAACATTGCCACCACTTAAAAAGTTTCTGTTTTGAGGGTCTCTCAACAGTTTGCTGTTAGGCGCAAAAATATACACAAATATACACAAAAAAATTCTTATTTCTTCCTCTTAAAAAAATAAGCAACAATTAATTTGAATAATTCAAGAATTATGATATACTTATTGTTATGTCAAACTATTCCAAATCCACTATTTTTTATAATAATATTTCATATGATACTGATAGAAATACTTAAATGTATTAACTTTCCAGATTTTTGTAACTTTGAATGTTCATAATATGCCTTTTGTCAGAACAAAATGATCTTATTGAGACAATGGTGATCATTTGATATCACTTACATATGTTTTGGGGAGCAGAAGAATTCTTTTTCCTTGTGTTATTTTAGAGAAAAGCGTCCGAGGTCAAATTAAAAGAGCAGAATGGCAAGCACCCTTTGCTAGGTGTGTGGAAAACACAGATATGTGCTGTGCTTTGCTTTATTCCTTGTTCTTTGAGTTTAGTAAACAGTTCATTTTCCTTGAGTTATTCCATCCTTAAGGTGAAAGATCTGCTAAATCATTTGTAGGAACCATTCTAGCATTAATAGCTGCATGACCATGATTTTTTGCTTTATCTTTATTTTTTTTGAATTAGCTGGATTCCTGGTCAGTGATTCTGAATGGTTCTGTGGAAGTAACTTATCCAGATGGAAAAGCAGAAATATTATGTATGGGAAATAGTTTCGGTGTCTCTCCTACCATGGACAAAGAATACATGAAAGGAGTAATGAGAACGAAAGTGGATGACTGCCAGGTATGAAATATCATTAAAACTATGTATTTTGAAAAAAAAATGTATATTTTGTGCTTAACACCTATATGTCATTGGGGTAAGAGTTTTCTGCCTATATAAATAGGTCATTATTTAGAGTTATAAATAATATCTTAAATTAGTACTATTACTTTTAGTGTTATCATGCCCCAGGAAATTAAATATTAATCTTCCTTAAAGTTTTTTGGACTCAGGGTAACTGGCTGGCTTGGTCCATAGAACATGTGACTCTTGATCTCAGAACAAGAGTTTAAGCCCTACACTGGACACAGAGCTTCCTTAAAAAAAAAAAATAAAGTTGTTTGGACCCTGCATAACTAGGTGTTCTATATATATTTTTTATTAAAAGTTTCTATGAACATAGTATTTTAAATTTTTCATTAATATTTTTATAATCTGTTCATGAAAACATATAGCAGTAAAACATCTGTTATGAAAAGAAATAAGTAGATTAATAAAGATGTGATACAGTTATGCATTGTTTTTATTTATTTTCAGAATCTTATTTTTTTTTAAGATCTTATTTATTTGTCAGAGAGCGAGCACAAGCAGGGGGAGCGGCAGGCAGAGGAAGAAACAGGCACCCCACTGAGCAAGGAGCCAGATGTGGGGCTCAATTCTAGGACCCTGGGATCATGACCTGAGCGGAAGACAGATACTTAACCAACTAAGCCACCCAGGCATCCCAGTGTTTTTATTTAAATACCTACAAGATAAAGAATTGATTTAGAAGTCATGTAAATTAATCATAGTATGAATCAGTAGAACTTGCTAGTAAAAAAATAATTGCTAATTAAAAGAAAATAGTTGATAGCAAAATAAAAATGTTAGTGTTGATATTATGTTAATATTCATTATTTAAAAGCATTTAATAAAAGACTAGAGAAAATATGGAGACCAAATGTGAAATTTAGATTTTAATTAGATTTAGATTATAATTAAATTGATTATAACTGGTAACCTTTGTATTAGTAAGAAATAAATTTAAGATACTTGTGTTACCAAGTTTTTATTATTTATGTGTTTTCTTCTGAAAAAAGAAGTCTTTGAAAGATAAAATATTTTAATATAAATAAACCCAAAGATTTGACTTAGACTAATTAAAGTTAAGTGCTCATTGTATTTATTAGTCTGTAGTCTGAAATACATCTGAGTATACTTTTTTCTGAAAGAACATCACTGAATTTTTATTGTGTCTGATAAATGTAAAATAGTACCCATTTAAATTTTCATTTTAAGCATTTTACTTACCAAAAAAGAAAATGACCATGGGCTATAAATAAAATGATCTTACCTAGAGAATCTAAATAATGTTGCCAAATAATTCTTTCAGTAAGCACTGTAGAGAAAAAAATAAATGGCTGTGTTCATTGTTTTGAATAGTAAGGCCAGAAGAACATTCTAAATATAGTCAACTCTCAATTATTTAGCATAATAGAAGAAAACAAAATGGTAGGTAAATCTTGAAGTCTATTTGGCCTGGCAATGTGTTTGTAAAAGCAATCATATATGATTATTCAGCTCTGGAACTATACTGCCAAAAATAATAAAGCCATACTTAGTCTAAAAAAACTAGAAATTTGTTACAGGTTTCCCCATTCTATTATCTCTTATCAGTTCCTCTCTGGGACATGTTGGCATTACTAGAGCATTTTAGTCAGAGTTTCTGCCCATAAAGGGCAAGTTAAAAAGTAACTTTATTTCTGAGAATTCATTGATTACATTAATATGTCTTAATTGGCCAGCCACTTTTGCTAGAAATTTGTAATCATAGAACTGAAATGATATTAGAGGCATAGAAATGTATTAGAATAATTGATTAAAATGTTATATGGCTGAATATTACAGAGTGCTTCAGAAATATCAAATATACCAGGTAACATTAAATATTTATCTGGGAGTTCTGGAAAAGGAAGAGAAAGTAGATGTCAAGGAATATAGTCTAATCCATTTACTGAATGAGGAATTAGTGGGAAACCCAGTGTTAGCAAGGTAGACCCAAAAGAAAATTCTGATTAAAATACCTAGACTCATAGATCCTGATACGAGGTTGCCAGATATACAAAGTAGGTCAAAGGTGAGGTATCTACCTGATAGAGTCTCTCTCCTCCACTCCAAGCCACTATAAAAGGAACATGTTAAATCAGGGGTTTCAAGAATCAGGCTTATACCTCCACTGACTCATCTGACATTCACTCCCTCAGCAGTAAAACAAGGATGGAGAATAAAAGTTAGACCGTTTAATGTAAATGCTTGTTTTGATCTAGAAGTTCAGTGTATTTCTGCTAAAATGTCATACATCCCTCAGAAAGTAACATGTCAGATCATTCCTCTTGTTAGAGGAGGTGGAGGAAAGAGTGAGAATAATATTTTCATTCAACCATTAGATGGCCTCCATAAGTTTATATCATTCTCCTGAGCACACTGTAGGAATTAATATTTATTGAATGAAATGAACAAAAATGGTGTTCTCTTTACCAAGAAGCAACTTTGCCTAGGACTGGTCTTAATTTTCTTACGTTGCAGTGGGTTCCGAAAATAAACATTGGGTAATGTGATAATTAAGTTGAGTTCATAATAAGCCTAAGTGGCTTACGATGAGTGGACTAAACTTAACATTTATTTTTGTTCATTTGGATCCCAAGACATGCTCAAAGTTGTATTTTGCTCCAGATCCCTCCTTTGTATGCTCTTCTTTCAGTTCTTTCCTTCCATTGTCTATACTTCTTCCCCTGTCCCGTTTGAAGGATAAAAGCAGAGCAATATATAGACACATATAGGTACTTAGTGATTGGTAATGGTTTTCTGTTTCCCATATGTGCCTTTTTCTATTCTTCTCACCTCCTATCCCTCTTTTCCTTTCCTCCTCTTCTACTCTCCTACTCTCCTTTTCCTTCTCCTTTTTCCTTCTCCACTGTCTGTCTTAGGCCTGCCAGTGACACATCAGGCATTGCTTAATACCCTGCCCTACACCCTTCAGTGAATACTTGGATACCTGTGTGAACAATTAAGTATGAACTTTCCTTACAGATAGCAAAGTGCCCCAGTTTAAATAGATCTAACCTGTTAAGGTAAACCTGTTAAACACACCTTTTTCAGAGACCATGGAAACTGACACTTGGAATTTAAGTAGTTTTAGAGAAAGTTGCCTGGATACATCGAAAATTAACAATACTGTATTAGGGTTGAAGCTTAATTTTACTTGATCCCTTCAACATCTGTAATTTTTCTTCTACATACCAGTTGTGATGTCTTTTGCCACAAAACTAATCCTCCAATATGAATTGCCTTTGACCTTGTATAAGCAAAATCTTGTTTGAATTTTTATTTTATATCAGAATGCCAAGGTGTTATCATGTGTTAACAGCTATCTGAAAGTATAAAACCTTACCAAAAAAATTATATACATAATTTACAGTTTTTCATCTGGCTTCATCATACCAATTAAAATTATGTTTTACACATGAATTTATTAGATCTACAAACCTCTTAAAGCAAAACTAAAACTGCTAATAAAAATGTAGATAAATGTTTTCATCTAAAACATATTTCTTTTTAAATATATGTGGCCATATTAGAAATTCAGTTGGGTTTTATTTTCTTTTTGGATGATACTCTTCAGTTTGGTACAGAAGAAATACCAAAAATGTCTCTCTAGGCATTAAGCATTTCAAAACAAGCTTATTCTAATTTCCTTAAATCAGTTTAACTTAGTCGATGTTAATTTTAGTATGTTCTCTTCTAAAAGCATTCTTTTCTCTGTTACTCCTTTTAACTCATAGAGGTTATTTCTTTTTTTAGGAGATAAATGAGAAAATACAATTTGTAATTATTTTCTCTGAAATTGAGTATGAGAAAAGGTCACCTGACATTATTTGGAGGCGTAGAGAGCAAGCAATTTTGGTGCCCTATTAAAAAAAAAAAAATTAACTATTTTGAGACAAGGAACTAAGGACCACATATTTTAAAACATACATACACCTGTGGTCAATGTTACAGAAATGTGTTTTGTTTTTAAGGTTTAAAAAAAAATTAAACTATATGTAATTACAAGAAAAGCCTGTCTTTTTCATTTAAACTTTTTGATTCCAAATTCTTAATTGAAAAATTAATGGGATTCTATCAGCTAGCTCTGAAAGAAACTTAATATTGTAATATGCTGGGACGCCCGCCTGGGTGGCTCAGTGGGTTAAGCCTCTGCCTTTGGCTCAGGTTGTGGTCTCAGGGTCCTGGGATCAAGCCCTGCGTTGGGCTCTCTGGGGAGGGCCCTCTTTCTCAGCAGGGATCCTGCTTCCCCTTCTCTCTCTGCCTGCCTCTCTCCCTACTTGTGATCTCTCTCTCTCTGTCAAATAAATAAATAAAATCTTTTTTAAAAATTGTAATACGCTGTTTCTCAAGTATGAAGCACTGCTATTTCTTTTAAAAAATTTTTACTGATTGGGGCGCCTGGGTGGCTCAGTGGGTTAAAGCCTCTGCCTACAGCTCGGGTCATGATCCCAGGGTCCTGGGATCGAGCCCCACGTCGGGCTCTCTGCTCAGTGGGGAGACTGCTTCCTCCTCTCTCTCTGCCTGCCTCTCTGCCTACTTGTAATCTCTGCCTGTCAAATAAATAAATAAAATCTTTAAAAAAAATTTTTTTTTACTGATTATACAGAAAGTATGGAAAATATAGAAAAGTATTTTAAATAAAATGAAAGTCACTTACAATTTGCACTGCTCAGAAACAATAGTGATTAAACACTTTGTTATATCTCTCTCCAAGATTTTGATGTGCATGTGTGTGTATATATATATATATATATATATAATTGATTGATTGATTAGCACGTGTGTAACTATGAGACCCTGGGCAGATCAGCAGGCTGTTGGTACAGAGGTTTCTTCATCTGTACAAAGAGGATAATAGTATTACCTTCATTATAGGATGATAAGGAGGATAAATTGAGAAAGTTCCTGTAAGGCTACCACAAAATGATGATGATCATGTTGTCTTCATTATAGTTATTATAATATTTGGTTTTGCATCTTTTAAAAAAATTAATACGCTATTATGAACATAAAGCCAAAACTGTAAATATTCTGTGAAAATATGATTTTGGATGGCTGTGTCATATTTTATCTTCTAAAAGATAAAATCCCCCCTTTTTAAAAAAACTTTTCACAGTAAAGGAGAAAACGAAAAGTCCTTGCTTTTTTCATTTGCAAAATGAGAATACAATTCTTCAAAATTCAATTTTTTCTTACTTTAGAATCTAACTCTTATCTCTTCCTCACTGGTTTCTGGTTATTTTATGCAATAAATGATTTGTATAATTCATTCTTCACTTTCTTTTTAAAATCACTAAGAAATGTAATTTAATGGTTTGCCCTAAGCCCTGGATTCTTTATATTTGGGGTGATGGCTTGATGTGCATATTATTTTTTAACTTTTTTTTAAGAATAAGGATTACTCTTAATACTAGTTACAAAGAATAATGACTTAAGTTTAACAAGTAGGTGGCTTGTTTTGTGGACTTTTTTAAATAAACTTTTTAATTTATTTTTTTAATTAACATATAATGTATTTGTTTCAGGGCTACAGTTGAATAAATTTTCTAAACTGATTTCTTATCAATATAATTAGCAAATTTATAATATCTATTCCAGGGTGTCTTTGAATTTTGATATTTTATTAAAACATCTTTATTTTAAAATTGTTGCTTTTAAAATCTTTTCTAACTTGTAAAACCCACTAAATGGCAATTATGTTTTTAAATTTTCCCTCCTAAGATTCCACCATCAAAGAAGAGGCATATGAAAAAGAATTCTTCTAATTTTATCTTCTGATTTTTAAAATTGTTAGGATTTGTAATATAAAGTACATATAAATATGCTAAAAATGAAACTTGATTTGGCCATGGAAGAAATACATTAAAAAGTAGAGAAGTCTGATTAAGGTTCATTACTGCATTCATTTAGAGGGTATGGAAAAGACGTGGAAAAATGTCAGTGTTAAATAATTAAAACACTGAATTATTAGTACTGCTAGGTCTCTTGCAAGCACTTCATCAGTAACATGTGACTTACATTTTATTCCAGTTTGTCTGTATAGCCCAGCAAGATTACTGCCGTATCCTCAACCAAGTAGAAAAGAACATGCAAAAAGTTGAGGAGGAAGGAGAAATTGTTATGGTAAAAGAACACCGAGAACTCGATAGAACCGGAACAAGAAAGGGGCACATTGTCATCAAGGTAAGACTGAAATGCCTCCATCTTGTGGGAGGGATTTTTTTTGGTAGTATCAGTTAGTTTTGACCACTCAAGATTCCACGTGCCACATTTTTGTGTATAATTTCTCTTAAAAGTTATCAGTTGTTAAGAAAAATCTTTATACTGCCTGATGAACAGCAGTTTTATAAATTGTGGTATATATTACTACCCAGTTCATCTTATGTTGAAAATTTGGAATTAAGGTACCATATAGATGGTATTTATGCAAGATAGTGATTAAATCTTTTATTTGTTACAGGGCACCTCAGAGAGATTAACAATGCATTTAGTGGAAGAGCATTCGGTGGTGGACCCAACATTCATAGAGGACTTCCTGTTGACCTATAGGACTTTTCTTTCTAGCCCAATGGAAGTGGGCAAAAAGTTATTGGAGTGGTTTAATGACCCGAGCCTCAGGGATAAGGTTAGAAAATATATTCTAGTTTGGCTTCTAAATATGAAATATTCAGATATAAACTTAAGGATACTTTAATATTTGTTACACCAATAATGTTCAAATTATTTTAGTGGAATAAGAGAATGTACTTTTTAACCCCCAAAAATGATGCAACCCCCAAACTCCTGAGTTCCATTGGAATCTGCATTCTTTACTTAGGCAAATGGTCTGTGTATGCTGGGTGAAAGTTACAGTTTTTAAATTGGCACCCAAGCAGTATTTTATTATAAACACTGCTGGTCGGTAGGCCCCAGGAAAACAATTCTGAACAGACTCCTGTAGCAGCTCCTGAGAGCTCTGTCAAGGCCAGATTAGATTATAAACTACATACTTTTATGAGGTGTGAGAGTTAATCTTTGCCTAGACTCAATGTTTCCTTTCCATGTGAGTCTAACTTACATGAGACAGACTGGGGAAGACAGGTGGGAAGATCCAGAACAGGAGACCAACAGTGAAAAGCTCCCAAGTTCTCCTGCCGGTTCTGACACTAACTAGTTCTGTGGCCTTAGAGAAATCATTAGGACAGCGAAGCTTTTCATTTCATATTCCGAGAGTCCTAAGGTTACAACTGAGCCAAACTCTCCAGCTGTCAAAACTTAGTTTGAGTGTTAACTCTGCCATGTACTTTATGCGTCATCTGACCCTCCTGAGAATCACTTATTTACTTTGAAATGAATAATTAGCAGCCTTTTGGGGTTATTCTGAATAGGAATAATAGAAGTAAAGTTCTTTTTGTAGTCCTTGACTCAATTCACTTAATACCTCTTAACACATACTACATCTTAAAAGTTGTTTGTTGGTGGTGGTATTTGGTAGTATTCAACTTATGATTTATGAATCTCCATTTTCTAACCTCTGATAGGCTAGTAAGACCTTTCAATTGGCTTCTTAGCTGCAAAATTTTAATTTTATGAAAAGGTTTTATGTTAGATACAGTTTCAAGAGAGGTAATCTTCTGGGTTTCCTAAACTTGAAAAATGGACAACAGTGATAGTAAATGACCAAAAATTAATATAACTATCAAAACTTGACTCCTAAGTATATATTAACTATAAATAGTATTTTAACTGTAGTTAAAAATTAACTATATACCAGGGTCCCTGTTTGGCTTAGTCAGAAGAGCATGCGACTCTTGAGCTTGTAAGTTCGAGCCCCACGATGTGTGTAGAGATTCCTTAAAAATAATATCTTTTAAAAAAAATTAACTGCGGGCACCTGGGTGGCTCAGTCAGTGAAGTGTCTGCCTTTGGCTCAGTGAAGTATCTGCCTAGGGTTCTGGGGTCAAGCCCTGTGTTGGACTCCCTGCTCAGCAGGGAGTCTGCTTCTTCCTCTACCTGTTCCCTCCCCTGTCCATGCTCTCCCTCTCTCTCTTAAATAAATAAAATCTTTAAAAAAAAATTAACTATATACCATCACTTTTGTTTCTCTACTGCTGAAAGAATACCATGCTTAATTTTCTCACTCTAATTAAAAAGTTAAGATGTTTGAAAGCAATTCTATGGAAAATTTCTTTTATGTTATTTAAAATTTAGAAAATTAAATTCATAAGTAAAACAAATACTCTTATATTTAAAGTCACAATTAGGGGTGCCTGGGTGGCTCAGTCAGTTAAGCAGCTGCCTTCAGCCCAGGTCATTATCCCAGGGTCCTGGGATCGAGCGCCACTTCGGGCTCCCTGCTTAGCAGAGAGAGCTTGCTTCTCCTTCTCCCTCTGCTTGCTGCTCTACTTGTGCTCTCCCTATATCTGTCAAATAAATAAATTAAATCTTTTTTAAAAAGTCACAGTTGTACTTTTTTTTTTCCTTTTAAGGGAGAATGCACCAGTGGGGAGCAGAGGAGGAGGAGAGAGAGAGAGAGAATCTTAAGCAGGCTTCATGCCCAGCACTGACCCAGGCATCCCCATTTAATAAACTTTTGTTGAGAATTCACTCTATTCCAGGCTTTGTAGTGAGTCTTAAGGATGTCTTTAGAACATAACAGATAAAGCTGTCCACGTAGAACTTAGAGTCTAATGAATGTCACATACTTCTCACTGGGTACAACACAAATATTCTATAACTGTGCATTTGTATAAAGGAGATATAGGGCTCTGCGAAAACAAGTGTGAAAGTGTGAGAAAGGCTACGTATTTTTCCTGAAGAATTATAGATATTAAAAATCTCCGAGATCTTTTTCTTTTTTTTTTTAAAGATCGTATTTATTTATTTGACAGAGATCACAAGTAGAGAGGCAGGCAGGCAGAGGGGGTGGGGGAAGCAGACTCCCTGTTGAACAGAGACACCAATGTGGGGCTCGATCCCAGGACCCTGGATCATGACCTGAGCCAAAGGCAGAGGCTTTAACCCACTGAGCCACCCAGGTACTCAAAAGTCTCCTAAATTTAATGTCAGCAAGTAAGATGTAATTCCCAGTAACTCCCAGCTAGTTCCTTCCTTTTACAGTTTGTTCCCTTATAGCTTTTTCTAGGCCTAATTCTATTCATTCCTTTTATCTATTCTGCCCTCTGCTGTTATTTTATAGTTTCTGTCTTCTTTTGTATTAATTTATTTTGGTTTTATTATAGCTTTATTTTTATTATGACCAATTTCAAGTATGTTTTGAGAGTAAACAAGATACAAGTACAACCCTTCACAGATACAAAACCCTTCTTGGCAAAATAACAAAAAGTCTGTATTCATAATCTATATATTTTCTGAAGATGATTTTCTTATGAGTAAAATCCTTGCTGTGAAGGGTTTTATTTTTAGTTTATTGTTCATTGTTATTAAGTAAATTGTTTTTAGATATCTTTTTTGAAATGACTTTAATTGAACATTTTTAGCACTGAAAAGAAGAAAACCTATTGAAAACAATTGATTTTTCAGGTTACACGGGTAGTATTATTGTGGGTGAATAATCACTTCAATGACTTTGAAGGAGATCCTGCAATGACTCGATTTCTAGAAGAATTTGAAAATAACCTGGAAAGAGAGGTAATATTTGTGATTTTTAAAAAGTGATCAATTTTAAGTTCACTGAATTCAGCCTATTTTTGAAACCACTCTTTCTGAACTTTTATAGAAAATGGGTGGACATCTAAGGCTGTTAAATATTGCATGTGCGGCTAAAGCAAAAAGAAGATTGATGACATTAACAAAACCATCCCGAGAAGCTCCTTTGCCTTTTATCTTACTTGGCGGCTCAGAGAAGGGATTTGGAATCTTTGTTGACAGTGTAGATTCAGGTAGTAAAGCAACTGAAGCAGGCTTGAAACGAGGGGATCAGGTATAGTATTTCTAAATCCAAACTTAAGGGTGAATATTGGTGTCTTTTTTCCTTCAATTAATTGGGATACTGAAATAAATTTCATAATTTTATTTTTAGATATTAGAAGTAAATGGTCAAAACTTTGAAAATATTCAGCTGTCAAAAGCCATGGAAATTCTTCGAAATAACACACACTTATCGATCACTGTGAAAACCAATTTATTTGGTAAGTAGTTTTGCATACTTTCATTTTTCTCCTTTTGGTCTTTATCACATTTAGGTCTTAATCATGAAAAAAAGACATTTTTATAAGTAATATTTCAAATATAAGAATCAAAATATAGTAAAATAAATACATATATATATGTATGTATGCATATAATTCATTCTAAATCACAATCTGACTTGAGGACCATAAAAATTATTATTGATTAAAGTTTTAAACATCCATTATGTTAAATACCTATAAATGCCACTGTATTTTAACTTATTCTGAATGGAAGTGGTAGAGCAACCTAACAAAGCAGATTTTTGGTGTCATTCATTCATTGGAGCAGTATTTTTCAGTAGGATTATAGTTTTGAGAGCTGAAGTGTCTATTTCTTACCTATTTCCAAATCCTACAATTTCCTTTGAATTGCTTACATTTCTTATAATGGGCATTTTTTTTTGGTGGTTCTTTTCATTTTAGTATTTAAAGAACTTCTAACAAGATTGTCAGAAGAGAAAAGAAATGGTGCCCCTCACCTTCCTAAAATTGGAGACATCAAAAAGGCCAGTCGCTACTCCATTCCAGATCTCGCTGTAGATGTAGAACAGGTGATAGGACTTGAAAAAGTAAATAAAAAAAGTAAAGCCAATACTGTTGGAGGGAGGAACAAGCTAAAAAAGATACTTGACAAGACTCGGATCAGTATCTTACCACAGAAACCATATAAGTAAGTGTCTATAAATTTTCTGTTATTTTATTGTGTTAAAATGATATGCAAAGATAGTGATATAGTTAATGTTTACACATGAGTCTAAAAAATGTTCTAAGCTTTTATAGCTGAGCTTTCTTAGAAGCAGTATTAAATAACCACATTGATTTTAATCTCCTATATTTGCCACTTACTTGTCTAACACAAGCTTCAATAGCACTTTCTCATTTGAAATTTTTTTTTAATTGCTTGAATATAAAAAAATTAAGAATATGTGTTTGCTCCTGTTTCACTCATGGTTTGGAGTTATTTTTGCTACTTTTTCTTTGTTTCTGGATTTCTTCTCTACCATCGGTATCTGCTTCTTTTTTTTTTTTATAAAAAGATTTTATTTATTTATTTGTCAGAGAGAGAGAGGGAGAGAGAGCGAGCACAGGCAGACAGAATGGCAGGCAGAGGCAGAGGGAGAAGCAGGCTCCCTGCCAAGCAAGGAGCCCAATGTGGGACTCGATCCCAGGACGCTGGGATCATTACCTGAGCCGAAGGCAGCCACTTAACCAACTGAGCCACCCAGGAGTCCCTGCTTTTTGACAACCAAATCTCTGCTGCTTTTGTTGCTACTCTTCATCCTTGCCATTCTCTTTTTTCCTCTGTTTTCAGTTATTTAATTGTTGCCAAGATAACACTAACCAAGCACAGAACTCCTTTCTTTCTCTCAGTGGGCTCTACAGTCCAGAATGTGAGGTATATTCTTGAATCTCTCCTTGGGTGCTTATTTATGCCAAGAGCTCAGACTAGACAAAGTTGTAGGTGTCACACTTTTTAAGTCTTGTTTGTTTTTTTGCCTGTTTGCTTGCTTATTTCTTCATTGTAGCTCCTTCTGAGTCTAGAAATCTTTTATAAAACTCAGTTACCATTAGCAAAGGTTTTTGTTTTTAATGTTAAATAACCTGGATGTAATACTCCTGGGTAACTTAGTTGGTTCAGCCTCCACCTCTTGATTTTTGGTTCAGGTTGTGGCCTCAGGGTCCTGGGATTGGCAGTATCTGGTTCTACGCCCAGTAAGGCGTCTGCTTCTCTCCCTGTCTGTCTGTCTCTCTCTGCCCCTCCTCTCACGCACATCACTTGTGCACGTGCTAATAAATTATAAATAAATAAGTAAATAACATGGATACACCAAATGCATTTATTTTATATTCCTCGAACTATAGTGATATAAGAGAGTTCAAAACATGTAGGTTATTTTTCTTTCTTTGATAAAATAATGGGTCTTCCTAGAGAAGCAGTAGATACAGACATTCAGAACTATACCAAACATTTCTTAAATTCCAATTCAGATAAAATTTTATCCACAGATTAGAGAGACATGGCCCAAAATATAGCATTGATGGGAGTGTCAAACCTGTGTTGTCCCCACTGAACTATAAGGATTGGTGGATTTGTATCAGATAAAAAGATTTCTACAGCAGAGTCCTAAGGATAAGCAATGAGTATAATGGTTTTATTTGTACACTTGAGAGCATGTTTATATTGAGTAAGTTTCTAATAAATGATGGATTAGGCCTGTTAACATTATAGAAAATAGAAACTGATTTTTAAAGTGACCATTCTAGATTAAAAAAAAAAAAAACATTTTTAAGTGGACAAAAGAAAATTACTTAAATGTAGAATTATTAGCAGCACAATAACTAAAACATCCTCCAGTCATATTTGACCATGAGTTAAATATGAACCTTAAAAAAAAGTTAAATAAAAGTCAACATGACCCTGGCAAGTATTAATAGAAATATGACACTTAAGAACTGGGATATAAGCCATCCACAGTACAGGATATTGGCAAAGAACACAATATGAGAATACTGTGTATAATTTTGTTCTATGTGTATTTAAAAAAGATATTCAAAAGCTGGAGAAGGAAAAGAAGATAATAAGATGTGTTGATTTTGAAACACTGAGGAAACATCTTAATTTGTATTTATGAGCATGTATGCCTCTTTTAAGTGCTCTGTGCTCTTGGTTTTATTGTGAAAATTATTTGAAACAATTCATATATATATAAAGCAACTGAAATTTTAAAAAATTATATTTAAAAGATGGCTCAATAAAGTGTAGGATCTATTATATGGTGTGATAGACTTGTTTAATACTAGTTACTACTTAAACTTTGCTCTTCTAGAAATTAGCATGTGTTCACAAAGATTTCTTTTTAAACAAAGTCACTAGTCAATTAGACAAATCTTCTAGATATACTGTGGTTCCTTTCCCCACCGAACACTGTCAGTATTACAGCAGCTAAGATGCTGGATGATGCGAGGGGGTATAGTTCAGGGGTAGAGCATTCGACTGCAACTAAGATGCTGGATGATGTGAATTGGCAAGGATAGGCATGGTGGAGTGGGGGGGACAAAAAGGCGGTAGAAAAGGGTGAGGAAAGAGGATTATAGGATTCAGATCTGGTTGTAAGGTAAGTAGAGAAAGACTGATGAATCCTGAGAAAAGAGGGTCTAAATCAACAAACTATGGAATCAACAAAGGCCAAAAAACAGCTTCGGTAACTGAGAGAGTTGGAAACAGTTAGAAGATAGGCTCAGAGAGGGACGTTTCTGAATTAAGTCTTGAATATAAAGTAGTTTCAATCCAAGAGTAGCCTCATATCTGTGGAAATGAGAGAGAGAGGCAAGAGTTAGAACCTCATTTTCAGTGTTAAAATGTTGCTGAGAAATATTTCTTAAGAAGGTAGCTCTGGTATTTTTAGCTCTGTTTGCGGTAGTAGTGGTCCAATTGGCTATATCTTTGGCCTGAGCCCACAGTAGTTGTCTCATGTCATGGATTCTATCTGAGATTTTTTGGCAGAAAAGGTGGTTTATATGGATGAAAAACAAAACTTTACTAATAATGTGAAGGTTTTAATGTTTCACAGAGCATTAATATTTGTCTTTATATGCATGCCAATATGTGTTTAAATTGAAATTGAATTTTGTCATTGTACTTACCTATGAATTTGGAAGAATTTACACTAAAATCTTTAATTTTTATGTTGACTTGAAAAGAAAAAAATTTATCCTTGCTTATTTAACTGCAGAATTTCTATTCTTTCCCCTCTCAAAATAGAGAATGCAGCTAGATTTTTTAAAATCACAACCATTAAGATAGTTGGTACTATGATCAAGCTCTAGTGTCTAAAAACCTAATTGATACTAAATATAACATTATTTAATGTTACTTTGGACACCCAACCTTAGTACAGTTTTCTTTCTCCTCGTTTTAAGGTATTTCTAGAAATTAGTTGCTTATGATAATCTAGTTATTTCGTGTGTGTCCAATGCTTATTATTTTAATGTTTTGTTCTGAAAACAGCTGACCCTTCAATTCTAGAAATAATTTTTACATGTTATTAAATCACTTTTTAAGAATTGTCCACAGTAACAGACTTTTTACAAATGGCACTAGTTTTGTAGCTATCAATAATAAGCAGTATTTCTCTGGAGAACGTAAATGTCTTACTAGAAATTTTGAGTAGAGAATTAAAAGTGAGTCATTGGATTTCCATTTCCTCTTCTTTGATGCTAAGAAATATCACCATGCATCTTTGCTTTTTTATGCTTTGTGTAATTAAGAAATAGTGTCTGTGTCAGGGTTTCTTTTACATCTCACTCCATAGAGATCTCTTATTTCTCTGAAACATTGGAGAATGAGATTAGGACAGTTTGGATTTTTTTCCCCCTCTGTTCATTTTACTCTGTTTTTTCAGTTTTTAAAAATTAGATTTTAAAATAATTTATCATTCTGATGCATAAATTATCAATTGAATGAGACTGAATGCACTCATTTCTATGTGCTATTTCTTAAGTCTATTTCCAGGAATAAATAGAGGTTATCTTCTCTTGAATATACTGATAAACTACTAGTATTTGTTATGCATTGTCTAGTGAAAAAGACAGATTTTGGAGTAACATATGCTTAAGGAACAACATGATAAGTTGAGTTAGATACACTTAAGCCATACTTGCTTTTGCTGTTTTCAACCAGATTTATTAATGGTACTTTTAAATGAACTGCAAGTCTTAGGAAATATGGTTTACTTATGGTTTGCATCTATTACGTATTGATGAGTGTTATAGCCTTTTCACTTGTAGATCATTGATTTTCTGATTTTTCCTCTTCGTTCAGTGATATTGGGATTGGTCAGTCTCAGGACGACAGCATAGTGGGGTTAAGGCAGACGAAGCACATCCCCACTGCACTGCCCGTCAGCGGAACCTTGTCATCCAGCAATCCTGACTTGTTGCAGTCACATCACCGCATTTTAGACTTCAGTACGACTCCGGGTGAGCCCCCCGCCATGCTGCTTTTGTTTTCTTATAGCAATCTGTTTGCTTCTCACATAATGGTAATGCTCTATGCTCTTGGTTTGGCATGGATTATGTCAAATGCTGAAAGTCAGAATGAACCCTAAATTTCAAACAACCGGAATTGGTTCTTTTTTATTCTTCAGACTAATTTGATACAGCCATGGCAAATCAATCTCTCTGAATTTGTTTTCTCGTTCATAAAATGAAGATAACACATACCATGCAGATTATTACTAGGCCATACTAAAATAAATAGAGGGAAAGGAATATTTTAGGCTAGCTTAATGGGATTTTCAGTATAATAAAGAAGAATTTCAGATTTAATTTTTTTTTTTGCTATCAACCTGACAATCTTGAATTTAGTATGTTGACTGCTCAAGTCTTTGAAGAAGGATTATAAGGGAGAGATGAAAGTTCAGTGTTATCTTTTCTCAGGAGGTTTTTCAGATTACTTCACTTAACTGTATTACCGTATACTAAAATCTGTTCTACTTATATATGGCCTTTATTTCCCCCAGACTTGCCAGATCAAGTGTTAAGGGTTTTTAAGGCTGACCAGCAAAGCCGATACATCATGATCAGTAAGGACACCACAGCGAAGGAAGTCGTCATTCAGGCCATCAGGGAGTTTGCTGTGACTGCCACTCCAGATCAATATTCACTGTGCGAGGTCTCCGTCACACCTGAGGGTGTAATCAAACAAAGACGACTTCCAGATCAGCTTTCCAAACTTGCTGATAGAATACAACTGAGTGGAAGGTACACAGTATCTCTTCTGTTGGATTTCTTTAACCCCTCTTCCGGCCCACGTGGACATCTAAAAGAGGAACAAAGGGCTTTTCAAAGCGTTTTTAAAATGAATTAAGTACCCCTGCAAACTAGAAAGAAGTATTTATTTCTCTGTCCTCCAAGAATTGCTGTATCAAAGTAAAATACCCCATAGATTGTTGACCCTCACAACGATCTCTTTAGAACCTTTTCCAAAGCACGGCAGTGTGACCTGAATGTTCTTGTGGCCTGTCTGGGCACCAGCAGTCACCTCTTAGACTCGTCCTTAAGGATACCAGGCCAGCAGAACAGTGGAGTATGCCTCACGTAAAGTCACAGAGTTAACCCTGATGCACTCTTCTTGGATGTATACATTCACAGACATATTCTTGAAGAACATTCTAGTGTCAGTTGCTCCTGCCAGCCTAACTTTCCTAGGAGCTTCATTTGTTTAGATGACACTACCTAGGACTATGTGGTTGCCAGTGCTTGCCTGTGATTGTGCATTACACTAGGAAAAATACCTCACTCTAGAACTAAACTTGTAGTTGGTCTCCTGCTACCTGTTTATCTCACATATTACTTGCGAGAAAACATTGTACCTGATTTTGTGAGTCTAGTGAATGTTACTTTCCTTATACATATAATTTGTATCCTCAAACCACAAAGTAGTGGAAGTTGAAAAAGTGGTTAAGTTTTGGCTCTCATTCAATGACCAGATTCTGAACTGATGGAATATTAAATAGTTCCATAAATCACATTTTTTTCCTCTCTTGCCAGATGGAGTGTTTTATTGTACTTGACTTTTCCATAATCTATGTCTAAACCTGATTTAATTCATTCAGAACTTCATTTTTCTTGTTATCAACTGTAACTTTCACACTCTCCTTCACTCCTCCTTTATTTCCACCCTGACACTAGCAGTTAGTTTTGTTGGAATGTACACTGAGGTATCTGTAACCATAATGGAGTTCTACAAGTCTCCACTGAGGTGCAGATTCGTGATTCACATTCAAGAAAATTATAGACGAATACGGGTCATGGGTTTCATGAGTAATGAAAACTGGGAACGTTAAGTCTGTGAATGTAAAGGCCTCAAGGTATGTGTTTCCTGTCCTGGTTGCTTTGGTGAAATGTGTAACAGGCCAGTTTGGCAGGACTCCCACTGTGCTTATTCTGTTTCCGTCTTTATGGAATTTGGCCTAGGAAAAGCATCTGTCTACAAACTCCACCCTTCTTCCTCCCAGCCTCCCACCAAAAAAAAAAACACAGGGCAAACATCTGGATTCTGTTTTCAGCAAGTTGTTTACAGAGAGAAAGGGGTATTAATGAGTCTCATCTGTCACCAATATTAATGATTCATTAATGTTTGGGAGCCTCTGTTTCCTCATCTGGTAAGAATAATACCTGCCTCACTTGTAGGGTTTTTATGAAAATCAGATATTTAAAAGTTAAAAATCTGTTTTAGGATTGTTGTACTCATAGTATCAAACAGAAGGGGAATAGCTTATAGGTTTCTTTGGTATTTGAAGAAATAGGTAAACTTGGACTAATCCAGTTTGGATCAATCAATAGTGACAGATCCTCTCTGGGAAAATAGGGAGATGACCTGTGTCTGATCTCTCCCGCTGCCTTCTAACTTTAGAGCCCGTTTTCTTATTTACACAAATTTCAAATTTAGGTCATTTCTGTCATTTTTAGCAAAAACAGAAAAAATAATCTAGAAAGTAGAGAAAGACAAGAGAAAAATACATTACAACTCGTACAAGTGAAATGACATGGGACTCATTAGCTTCCACTCAAAAGCTTGGCTTTTGGAGGTGATTCTTTCAGCTGGTGACTTGGGCAGCAGCTGCATTCTCTGTCCTTATAGAGAAGAATTCTTCTATCCTTCAAGTGAACGTCTTTGTTCATGTTGTCTGCAGAGGAGCATTACTCTTTCAAGTAATGTCATGAGAGTACTGCTTAGGCTCTGAATTCTGTGTTTTTCATAGGTATTACTTGAAAAACAACATGGAGACGGAAACTCTTTGTTCAGATGAAGATGCTCAGGAGCTGTTGAGGGAGAGTCAAATCTCCCTCCTGCAGCTTAGTACTGTTGAAGTTGCCACACAGCTCTCCATGCGGAATTTTGAACTTTTCCGTAACATTGAACCTACTGAATATATAGATGATTTATTTAAACTCAAATCCAAAACCAGCTGTGCCAACCTGAAGAAATTTGAAGAAGTAATTAACCAAGAAACATTTTGGGTAGCATCTGAAATTCTGAGAGAGACAAACCAGCTGAAGAGGATGAAGATCATTAAGCATTTCATCAAGATAGCACTACACTGCAGGGAATGCAAGAATTTTAACTCAATGTTTGCAATCATCAGGTAAGAAAGCATACTGGTCCTAAGACTCATTTCAGTTTGTAGATCAAAAATATTTATCAATCCAGGAACACCATATAATTTGTGTAAGTATAGCGGTTTTTAATTGAATCATATTGAATGATTCTTTTTCTCTGAATCCAATTATTCTTAAAATCTCCTGTAAGCTACATGTAGAGCCCAGGAAAGCTATATTCACTACCTTTTTTTTAGTTCTACAAACTAAAAAAATGGGCAAATTATTTGAATTTCTCCAAACACCAGTTTATTTCTCTGTAAAATAACAATGCCCCAGAGAGTGACTGAGTAGATTAAATGGTATTATGTGTATGGAGTTCTATCACCTAGCACAAAGCAGGTGCCCAAATGTTCATTTTCTTCCCTTTTAAATGCTTAGATTGAGGCTGGAAGAAAATATAAACTGAAACAATTAGCAATATTGATATTCATGATTATTATTGGTCATCCTCTCTCACTAAGAGTTTGATCATACTCTCATTACTATTATGACTTTCATTTTATTACTACAGGATAGTTGGCTAGTCTGTTTTATCAAATACCCGCCCACTATGTGTCAAGTGCTTCTCTATGTGTGGAGACAAAGCTGCAAACAAAATGCTACCTTCATGATACTTCACATTCTAGTTGTTTGTTCACAAAAAACAGACTAGAAAGGTATAAAGGGAAGAAGAGTAATAATCCTTGGCCTTGACCCTGCTTCTGTCTTCAATTCTCATTATCCAGAATTATTAATAGTTTCTTATGAGTCCTGTAAATTGCTATGTATATACAGTATAAACACAGAGGTGTTTTATTAATGGGTAATTAGATTTTATGTCACTTTTTTTTCCTTCCAGTGGTCTAAACTTGGCACCAGTGGCAAGACTACGAACCACCTGGGAAAAACTTCCCAATAAATATGAAAAGCTGTTTCAAGATCTCCAAGACCTGTTTGATCCCTCCAGAAACATGGCAAAATATCGCAATGTCCTCAACAGTCAAAACCTGCAGCCTCCCATAATCCCCCTGTTCCCCGTTATCAAGAAGGATCTCACGTTCCTTCATGAAGGTTAATATAATGTAGATTCTCTGTCTTCACTTGTGGAAACACAGAATAAATGAGTCCAACCTGATCCCCCATTTTCTTCTTTGCCAATTATAGGAAATGACTCAAAAGTCGATGGGCTAGTCAATTTTGAGAAGCTCAGGATGATTGCAAAAGAAATTCGTCATGTCGGCCGTATGGCTTCCGTTAACATGGACCCTGCCCTCATGTTCAGGACTCGGTGAGTGTGTAAAGTTAAGCAGCGCATGTGGGAGTAGAGAAGTTTGGGTTTAGTGCTTCCTGATAAAGGAGAAATTTTCATGTATTTGTATTTGTAGCATAGTAGAAATTGTATTAGGTCATGCCCAGAATCCCCCAGGAGCTCAATTTGAAATAAATGTCTTATTCTGCATCAGGTACACTTCTCAGTAAAAATACCTTGTCCGCAGAAATTTTTCATTTGACACGAGGAGAACTCCCAATTTGTGGAGCTAAAACTCATAATTGATAGCATGAACAAAAATATGTAAAGAACCCAAACAATATTGTCTCAGTATACAATGGATTTAGTTGTCAGTAGAGTCAAAAATGGTTAATACAGTGAAGGAGAAGAGTTTTTAGAACAAAAATTTTAAATATATCTGTCTTTTGAGCCAGAAGAATATTGCCAGTACAGTTGCGTGTGTGAGGTGATTATGCAGTTTAATGTTTGTGAGCTTCTAGTACTGCTTACCCAGAAGTCTAGTCCTTTCTTTCTGAGCTTGTGATCTTTCTGTCTCTCTTTCTACACCCATGCTTCAACCTCCATGGCTCTCACTTACAGGAAGAAGAAATGGAGGAGTTTGGGGTAAGTGGTGGAGACCTTGCAAACCCACACACGATTCTTATTCTGCTCATTGCATTGTTTTCTTACCTGCTGTATTTTCTGGTGCTTTGCATTTTTTCTTAACCCTCTTGCTCTAGCAGAATTTCAGCTGGCAAACTGACTTCAAGTTTAATTTGTTGGGGCTTTTGCTTTTGAGGTCATAATCCATGACAGCCATGAAAAAATTGATGATGGTTTTGGGGAACTGTAGGCCAGGCATACTTTGGAACTTGCAAAAAGATTTTATTTTAATATAAATTGTGTGCTTTGAAATGGAGAAAGCCTAATGCGGGGTTACGGGAGGAAGAACGTTAAAAGGAAAAACTGTGCAATTTAAATACTATTGCACAGATATTTAATTAAATATATATAATATAAAAAGTGCCCCTACGTGTTAAAACTAAATTTTTATAGCTCAACTAACTACTATTTTCATTCTGTAAACCAATACTTTTTAAACATAATCTTAACAATTCATATACTAGTTTCTATATATATGTATATATATATATACACACGTTTATATCTGCATGATCATTTTATTAACAAATTGACCCATGGTACCTTAAAAACTCATTACATTTAACTCAAGGAATAAGGAAACAATAGTGAGTAGTGTGGCTAACTTTATTTAAATTTATGTAAGACCTCCTCTTTAAGAGAAGTAAATGTAATGTGAATCTGTAAATCTCAACGATTTTAACTATGTATTGCATGAGCTTTTATATATAGCTTTTTTATATATAATCATTATTATTTGCTGGCTTCTGTGAAAGAACTGCCTTGAATGCTGTATAGATCAGAAAAGTCGAATTTCCTAGTTGGACTAGAACCAGGTGCCAAGCAAATATATGTTTGTATGTGTGTGTGTATGGTATTTTTGACTTAAAAAACATTTTAATCTATATTAGCCTATATTTCTTTGTAACAGTTTACTTACCAGAATGAGGCATGTGATCTTTTGAATGCAAATTACTTACGTAAGTCTTGGCATGTTTCAAATAGTGGCTGTAATCCCGTGCTAGAGTGAGCTGCATACCTGCCTTTTCATCTTCCAGGTCTCTCAGCCAGGGTAGTACAAACGCAACAGTGCTAGACGTTGCTCAGACAGGTGGTCATAAAAAGCGGGTACGTCGTAGTTCCTTCCTCAATGCCAAAAAGCTCTATGAAGATGCCCAAATGGCTCGAAAAGTAAAGCAGTACCTGTCCAATTTGGAGCTAGAAATGGATGAGGAGAGTCTTCAGACATTATCACTGCAGTGTGAGCCAGCAACCAACACATGTGAGTTTTTCCCTTAAGTGGCTGCAGAATCTGACTGGAGTGCAAATTCCTGTGCAGTGGGATGGGTCGTGACAAATAGGGCCTCAGCGCAGAGGGGTAATTAGCATCCCGGGGACACACCAGCCTTTCCCTTGAATGCTGCTGTTGATACCGTGCCGTACTGTCCTGGGCTGGACCTTCTGTCTTGACCAGGTTAGTGTCAGGAGGGCGACATCAGAGACTGACTTACGGTGCCTGCTGTTTTGGTTGCATTCCTTTTTCTCACAGAGATGCTTCCAGACTGAAGGGCAGCCTGAGAGGGGTGAGGGGCCTACCTTGTCGGGGGGGCCTGTCCTGAGCCATGTGGGCTGCCTTTTAGACCCTCAGCCTGGACAGCAGCCAGCACTGAGTTCACCTGCCACATCCAGCAGTAACTCTGCTGCACCATGAGCCACAGCTCAGCCTAAGGTGCAGCTCCGCAGCCTTTAAAAATCTGGCCGGGCTGGAAGTGGGGACAGCTTTCCATTTACTTGCATCTGCATTTTTATGAGATAGAGGCATTTTTACTTAGGACACTTTTGGGTCTTTTATGGGCAGGTCTGAAGACACCTTTTATAAAGACTTTAACTGTTAGATGACTGGAGAGGATTCAGGTTATTAGATTTTCCCAGGATGCTATGAAGCACGGTGTGTCAGGGTGAAGAGTTTGTTCTCTGGAGTCAGATTGATTTGAGTTCAAATTCTCTTTGTTCCGCAAAATAGCAGTGTCACCTTGGGCAAATTATTTGAGCTGCCTAATCCTTAGCTTCTTTATGTGTAAAATGGAGGAAGTATATCTATGTCACTGAGTTGTTTCAACTATTAATATATTACACATACAGAATTTCATTGCCCTACTAAATTGGTTTGCCTTCTATATGCCATGGAAGTTTATACTCAGCATAATATTCCAACAGTATTACTTGCTGCTAGTTATTATAGATCATTCTTCCCAAAGGAGAGAGAATTTGGTAGTAACAAGCTTACAGTTAATACCATTTATTAAATAAAAACTAAGCTCATGTATGTCAAGGAATTCTGGACTCCATTTTGAAAAGTAATTCCTAACAATTTTCCGGTCATAGCTTTTATCATTTATTCATGCTCTTTCTATACATACACAAAACATACTAGACTCCCCATACTTTTCTATTTTTATCTTAATGTGGTAGTATTTAGTAGTATAATCATCCTTTGAGAGCTGGTTTTGTAAAGGATCTTTGTCCTGTCATGCCTTTATGATTTTCTGTAGCTGAGTCCTCTCCCAGCCCCATTTCTGTCTCTTATACAGGCAATAGGAAAAAAGATAAGAGATACATTTCAGTGTTGTAAAGTGTAGAAGATACTCCTGCAGTTCTAAACTTGTGTATGGTTACTAAACTCTGAAATTTGTTGTTCTGTTTTCAAACCAAACAATGAACAGTGCCTAAGAATCCTGGTGACAAAAAGCCTGTCAAATCTGAGACCTCCCCAGTGGCTCCAAGGGCAGGGTCGCAGCAGAAAGCACAAGTCCAAGCACAGCCCCAGCAGCCACAGGCCCAGCATAAAATCAACCAAGGACTGCAGGTTCCTGCTGTGTCCCTTTATCCTTCACGAAAGAAAGTACCTGTAAAGGATCTTCCACCTTTTGGTAGGTGATTAAAACTATATCTTCTTTTGAGGCTATTCAGTGTCATGTTTTCCAGATTAGGAAAAAACCCTTACCTGGAATAACTCTGTATCTCTAGTGTTACCTCTTAAAAAAACATTAGTGTTCACCAGGTGAAACTTTAACTTACAAAGTCCCTTCCACCAGCAAAAGTAAAGAGTTTTACATTTAATTATGCTCATTTGTCATGGGAGGATGGGAAAATTTTGCTTTTATTAATTTCTGATGAGAACAAAAGTTGCTTTGTCCATATACATTATTTAAGCTAGCTTGGCCTTATGATCAATGAATTGCTAGAATTTAGGCAGAATATTTTTAAGTGAAATGATTTGTCTGGACATGAATTCTTTTTTGTTGAATCACTGATTCTTGTAACTTGAGAGGGAAATACAGTTAATTCCTGAACGTTAAGTGGCCACATCATGCTTCATCTTTCCCATTAAAATAGAACTTTAGTCCCTTTTTGTAAATGGTAAAACAGAATTATATTTCATAAAGTGTATGGGTTCTTTTTCATACATATATGTGAAAAGAAACAATAAAAGGGAAGAAATTTAAGAAAAAACTTAGAGTTTACTTAGATAAAATAGGTATTTGGTCACTGATGCATTTCCTGCCCAATGACAACCTATCCTTATGAGGTGAGCAAGAGTCTTAAAGTAGGTCCTTCATAATCTGTCTTTGGCCCTTTCTTCCTGATCAGCAAGTATGCCATTTGTTGAATTTGGGGAGGAGTGACAAAAGAACACCTTTACTTGATATTTCCCCTTTGAAATATTTGTGTTGCTCTCCTTGTCACAAACCGAGGCACATGTTTATTTGTCCACAATCTTATTGATATCTCTGTATTCCTAAATCCCCTGCAACCGGACTTCGATTTCCTCCTTTACACTGAATTTCTTATATAGGAGTCTATCAGTCTTTCTTTTAGCTAAATATATCCTATTGGCCAAATGTGTAGGTGTGCCTGAGTATAAAGCACTTTTTGAGTCTGTGTATAATGCTGGCCTTGGAATTCTTTCCCAAATCAAAACTATTTATTCATATAGTTTAAGTGTAGCTAACATTTTTGTGCATCTTGGTTATATTAGCATCTATACATATAAATAAAATATTGCTTTAAAAGTGGCTTTAAAAAACTATATTAAAACAAGATCAAATGTTTACATGAGGTGAAATGGAGGATTGACTCTTTGTTAAATTTTACTGCCTCCTTCTTAATGGATTCTCTTAAGTCTAAGAACATTAAGACTAGCATTGATCAAGATAGTGTTAGGCTATTATGCCTTTCCAAGTATCTCTTTGTTGTTTAAAATAAGGTAATTGAGAGTGCCTCATAGGAATAGTAGAGGCTTTGTAAAATATTTTAATGTATCTTATTTCTAAAAACAATTTTTTGGGAGGAAAATCACCTCATATTGGTATATGTAATCCTTTTCCTTCTACATTCACCTTACTTGATCCTGCACTTGGCACTGGATCACTTCTCTGATTTCTGTGACACAGGGCACTTTCATGTGTCTCCTTCTGCCTTCTTTTTCACCTACTTATTTGATCAAATATTAACTGTGTGGACTTCCTTAGAATGTTCTTAATTCACTTTTCTTACTGCTTTTGTTTAGGTCTTGGCTCATTCGTTTTCTCCCATCATTCCCACTTCTCCTAAGCTCACATATCCAGCAGTACCAAAATACCTGTTTGAGTTCAACAAAATACTCAAACTTGAATTCTAATAATAAATATTCTTAGCTGTATCACTTTCATCCTAAATTCTAATATTTTCAAATTGTGTTTGTTTTTCTCTTCATTATTTAAAACATTGTTGAATAAAGATGGTGATTACTTTAAGATTTGGAATCTAGAGTAAAATACCAAAAAGTCTATTTCTAGCTCTCCAGCAGATAGCAACCAGAAACCACATTACAGGTATCATGTGCCTTCTGCAAGCTTACTGTTTATACCATGGTAAGTACAAAGACTGTTGAGGTGATATATACATTGAAACTGAATTTAATGTTAAATCTTACAAAAAGATTTTAGTTATTAATGTTATTTCTTTTTTGCCTTGAAAATACATATTTCTTTCTTTTATAGGCATAAACTCTCCACAAGCTTTAAAGAAAATTCTTTCTTTGTCTGAAGAAGGAAGTCTGGAGCGTCATAAAAAACAAGCAGAAGATACTATATCAAATGCGTCTTCACAGCTTTCTTCTCCTCCCACTTCTCCACAAAGTTCTCCAAGGAAAGGTAGAAGTGAATTACTTACTGTTTTCCTGAATAGTGATCTATAACGTTTCAGCTGTAATAAATGCCAGAGTTACATATTCCAACGTTTTTGATATTAGAGTCCTTTAAAATGATCTACTATGTAATGTCCAAGGGAGCTTTTCCCCCTCATTGTATAAATTTAGAAGTTTGGTGTTTTTTAATATCATATTTCTAGTAAGTAGTGTTAAAGTATACAAGGCCTTTTAAAACATACATTTAAGTATGTTTGATTGTAAGTATGGAAGTAATTCTTTTTATGCCAAAAGTTGTTATAACCAAATATGATTATATAACAATAATTACAGTGTAGAGGGCTTTAAACATATAAGAAAAACCAGTATCTTCCTGATTTATTTTTTCATCGTATTAACACGGGTCTTGATTATCTTTTTTTTGGTCACTATTTTAAAAGCGATTAAATTTTAGGCCAACTCTCTCCGTTACGTTAATGTTTTCTGAGATTACAGTAACAGTCACTTTCTGCTGCATAACCCCCAAGTTACTCTCTCCTCCTCCCCTGTAACTGAATGGGGGGAAGTCAGTCAGAAATGGCCAAGACGGTTTTCTCTGGAGGAAGGCCAAAAAGATTAATAAATTATTAGATTTCACTGACATGACAAATACCTTTTCAGCTTTGCTTTTTAGATATTTCAGACATCTGTGCGTTTTGTGTGGGTATCAGTCTCTACTGTCCTTGTTCAATGGATACATCTAAATTCTTTTCTCATCCTGTTGTTAGGTGGCAGTGGCAATCAGCTGAGATCTTTTGGCTCCGGGCAGCTGGACTTAACCAGTTCCTCCTCTTCTCTTGGAAGTGAGAACAGTAACAAGAATAACAATGCACCACGGACCTATGGGATAGGTGGGGTTAATAGAACCAAAAACTGGGTGGGAAAGAGAGGAATTTTCTCATTATTAGTTAAGGAAAGAGGGAGAATTCCTCTAAATGTCAAGTGCTCCATCTGAGTGATGATTTTTCTTGAGATGTTTTTTAGCGAAGGCTTTAAATCTTGTCTGTCAGAACTTCCAGTGTGGTTTATAAAAAGACTTCTCATAGATGAACACATTAAACCTTATCAAGACCTGTGCAACCTTTAAAAAATAAATCAGGAATTACCAAGCTACTGAAAGGATGGAAGTACTATTTAGAGAGTAAATTAGCAGCATTTATGTGTTCTAGATTTAATTGTATTAAGTAAGTGGCACTGAAAAATTCGCACTGCATCCATATAATCATATAAAACCAGCATTTTAAGGTAACATGAGATCTATAGTAATGTTTAAAAAAATGAGTACTGAGAAAGAAGACTTGAATTTTTTTCATTAAAAATATCAAGACAAGTGTCTCTTCCTTTGTGACTTCCAAGATTATTTTTAGCAACAAAGGAGAGTTAAGGGTCCTTTGGGCCAAAAAATGTCCTTTGGGACATCTGTTTAGACATTGTGATGATATAGGGAGAAAAATGGAGATTTTGCACATTACATCCTTCAAAACAACCGGCTTTTATGTAATTCATCTAATATATTAACACTGAAAAACCAAAATTTTTTTTGCAAACCAAAGAGGTTTTCTTCAGGTATTATTCTTATATGTCACCACCTTAAAATTCTAATATAGATACTTCCAGTTGACTTACTCCAAAGTTCAAAAAATTTATAACTTCATTGAAGGTTTTCCCAAACTGACTTTGCAGTTTGGGGGGAAAAAAAAAACTTTTAAATTTGATCATAGTTATTCCTCAGTTTCTTTTTATATAGACAAATAGTAGTGTAATTTATACTTAAAGCAACTAAGAATGGCCAGGTAGATTTCCTGGCTCACATAACACTGTTTCTCTTTTTTCCTCCTTAATCTTCTAATAAGCATGTTAAAATTGCATTTGAGTAGAAGTTTACCTTATCTCGGTCACCTGGTCTCCACAAGTCAAGTGTCGTCCCTCCCCACACACACACACACACACACACACACATACTTCAGTGGTGCTATCTTTGACTACATTTTGGTTTTGCTTCTGTTTAGTAGACTTCAGTTTTATGTTGTAAACCCACAGTGTCTAACCAATATGGTTGTATTTCCCATGCAGGCTACACGTTGGCTCCCAGCGGTACTGTGGATAATTTTTCAGATTCTGGTCACAGTGAAATTTCTTCCCGATCCAGTATTGTCAGCAACTCTTCCTTTGACTCCATGCACGATGAGCGGCGCCAGAGGCATTCTGTCAGCATCGTGGAAACAAACCTCGGTGTGGGCAGGATGGAAAGGCGGACGCTGATCGAACCAGATCAGTACAGCTTAGGGTAGGCAGCTTTTCTTTCGTGTTCTTGTACATTTCTTCTTCTTCCATCCTTTAAAAAATGGGTCCTTTACTCCTGAGGTAAATTTCTATTATTTTACAAAGTGCCTAAGAAATGCTCTCCCATCCCAGTTCTAATTTTCACAATTTCTAGATTACTAAATGCCATGCTATTTCTGTTGTACACACAGCCTTTCAAATTAGATTTTTTTTTTTTTAAGATTTATTTATTTGACCGAGATCAAAGAGAGAGGGAGAGGGAGATAGAGAGAGAGGAGGAAGCAGGCTCCCTGCTGAGCAGAGAGCCTGATGCGGGGCTCGATCCCAGGACCCTGGGATCATGACCTGAGCTGAAGGCAGAGGCTTTAACCCACTGAGCCACCCAGACGCCCTCAAATTAGGTTTATTCTTTATTAGAAGACCATTGTTCTGTGCTAAAGACAGAGGGTGGCTTTAGGACATACCCCAGATCCTTTGTAGAAGCTGCCTCCCTGAAGTCAGGGTATGTTGAGCCAGCCTTTAACCTCATAAGAAAGTGTTCCTTTATTATAAGCAGGTGGTTCTTTTCCCACCGGATTTAATTTTTGGTAATGACAAGGTGAGTAAAGTGGATATAGCATCCTCTTCCTAGGATGAAAAAAGCCACCTTTCTAGGGGGAAGAAAAGGTACTTTGGTTTTATATCCTAGGTTTCTTAGTTAACAATCTTGTACTTTTTCTTCTTTCGACCACTTAGGTCCTATGCACCAATGTCCGAGAACCGAGGCTTATATGCTACAGCTACAGTAATTTCTTCTCCAAGCACAGAGGAACTTTCCCAAGACCAAGGGGACCGTGCTTCACTTGATGCTGCCGACAGCGGCCGTGGGAGCTGGACGTCGTGCTCCAGCGGCTCACATGATAACATACAGACCATCCAGCACCAGAGAAGCTGGGAGACACTTCCATTCGGGCACACTCACTTTGATTATTCAGGGGATCCTGCAGGGTTATGGGCCTCAAGCAGCCATATGGACCAAATTATGTTTTCCGATCATAGCACAAAGTACAACAGGCAAAGTCAAAGTAGAGAGAGTCTTGAACAAGCCCAATCCCGGGCAAGCTGGGCATCTTCCACAGGATACTGGGGAGAAGACTCAGAAGGTGACACAGGCACGATCAAGCGAAGGGGCGGGAAAGATGTTTCCATTGAGGCTGAAAGCAGCAGCATGACCTCTGTGACCACAGAAGAAACCAAACCTGTTCCCATGCCGGCCCACATTGCTGTGACATCGAGTACCGCAAAGGGACTCATTGGTAAGCTCATTAGAGAGCTCTGTCAAATCTAACTTGTTTCCAAAGTAAAGTTATGTGTACGTGCTGCTTTTCCTCATTTTGCCCCACCCGTTGTTGTACAGAGCTTCTGAATTAGCGGTGTGTTCAGTATTTTGAAATGAAGAGTAGTTAAGAGCCCAGGTTCTGTGGTTAAGTACATACAGATCTATTCCAACATTCTAAAAATTCAGTAAGTTCTGGCAATCAAGATCAGTAGATTGTCATTATGGATATTCTCTTGTCCTTTAAGCCAAATTTATGAGGAAGGATGCCCATTCTTCCTAAAGGAAGAATTTTCTTTCCTTGAACCTGTTTTAAATGTTTTATTATTCTATATTGTTCCCTCGAAATGTATTTAGAACTTTACACTTTGCATATATAAATCTTCCACTGTTGGTTATGCAGACTAATTGGGCACTAAGCAAATCCTCTCTGCATGCTGTAGAACAAGGGAGAGAGCACTGAGAGATAACAGGATGCAGAAGAGCCTCGGCCTAGGGACCTGGCAGGTTAGGGTTTGAATCCCTGTTTGCACTGTACTAAGTTTGTGACATTCCGAAAAATTGAGTCTGTGAAGTTCAAGAAAATAAAACTTTTTATTTACTTGCCTTTACAGGTCTCGTGTTCTAGGTCATGAACATTAATAAAAGGATTTTAAGAGAAATACATACCGTATAAAGTTTTTAAAATTTGCATCTTTTTGGTACTACTTCTCCAAATTTAGTTCTCTGTTTTTCAAAGTGAGGTCCAAGACCTGAAAGTAACCTAAGATTGGTTTTCTGCCTGACAAGGGTAACGCTGGGTGAGTGCCCAGCAAAGACGGACTAGCCCACCTTGACCTTGGGACCGGGAAAGAAGGAAGGAAGCAACATTCACCAGGCACTACTAACATATTCCGGGCATAGTACTTGGTACCTTTCCTGTTTTCTCTTTGCTTAGTCTTTCCAGTAAACCCAAGGGTTAGGTGTTAGTTAACCTTATGACTATTTTATAGTTAAATACAGGGTTTCAAAGATTCTGTTTCAAGATAACAGATTGCTTAGTTGCTTCTCTCACTGATCATTTCACCACATAGAGATAACCATGGTGAATATTTGGTCCGGTTAATACCTGTTCCCTCGCCTACCATATCCCCCACCACTATCTCATACCACACAAGATCACATCTGTGATTCCACTGTGTTTGCTGTCTCAGTAATTACTTGTACACATCATCATAAACATCAGGGGCATAAACTGTTCTTCCACAAAATGTTTAATGGCTGGCACCCTGTCTTTACCACAGTGCGGAAGGAGGGCAGGTATCGAGAGCCCCCACCCACCCCTCCCGGCTACATTGGAATCCCCATCACTGACTTTCCAGAAGGCCATTCCCATCCAGCCAGGAAACCTCCAGACTACAACGTGGCACTTCAGAGATCTCGGATGGTTGCCCGACCCACGGACACAGCCGGACCTTCGCCGGTCCCACAGGCACATGGGCACCCGGCCGGTGGCAGGCCCGTGAGCAAACCGCAGTGGCATAAACCCAACGAGTGTGACCCACGCCTCGCCCCGTATCAGTCTCCAGGGTTTTCCACCGAGGAGGATGGTACATATGCATTCTTAAAACCATAACGTTAGCTGTGGTCCTTATGCTGCCTGCTGTAAGCTTTCCAAGGCACTGGTTTTCTTAATACACAAAGAACAGTTTATATTGAGAGGTCCAAATTTAGGGTCAAAGCTTTCAAGTGTTTGAGGGTTTTATGTTTGTTTATAAATGTCTTAAGAAATACCAGAGATTGCAGAGGGGAGCACTTTTCATGAAGTGTGTACATGACTAGATTTCTTTACTGACAGTCAAGAGTTCTATGTGGAAATGTTATATTTGGGCTTTTAATGAGTTCAGATGGAAGTCCAATGTAGAAACAGACGTTCTCTATAAGGTTTTTGTCTTCCATTGACCTACCTGATCACGCTGGAATGAGGATGACCAAGATCATCACCTCCCGTTATTTTTTTAAGTTTAACTTATTTTATGCAAATAATCATTCTGGAAAAAGACAAAAGACAAAAAAAATTAATTCTAATCCTACCACATGCAGCTATTATTTACATTTTGTTATATATCCTTCTAGACTTTACACGTGAGTGTATATTGTTTAAAGTCACATGCTGCTATTACATAATTTTCAATAAATTTAATCAAGAATGTTCCTATTCTATATTGTGTATATATATTTAAAGATATGAATACTATGTATTTTTTTTAAGTCTATTATTAATCATTGCTTAGGTGAGTTATACTAAAGAAACAGCTGCAGTATTTTTATTTAACCTATCAGTGAATGTGTTCTCTCCAGCACAAGGAATGACTCGCTTGCTTACTGATGCTTCTTTCTCTCTTTCCTGGTTATGTTTGCAGAAGATGAACAAGTATCTGCTGTTTGAGGCACAGGCTTTTTCTGGATCCAGAGTTAGCCACCTTTAAAAGGAGAGCACAAGAAGACGTCCCTAGCAGCGGAGCCTTGGAACTCACATTCTGAGGCCAGTGGACCAGTTTGCCTCCTTCCCTGCCTTAAAAGCAGCATGGGGCTTCTTCTCCCCTTCTTCCTTTCCCCTTTGCATGTGAAATACTGTGAAGAAATTGCCCTGGCACTTTTCAGACTTTGTTGCTTGAAATGCACAGTGCAGCAATCTTCGAGCTCCCACTGTTGCTGCCTGCCACATCACACAGTATCATTCCCAATTCCAAGATCATCACAACAAGATGATTCACTCTGGCTGTACTTCTCAATGCCTGGAAGGATTTTTTTAAAACTTCCTTTTAGATTTCAATCCAGTCCTAGCACTTGGTCTCATTGGGATAATGAGAAAAGCTAGCCATTGAACTACTTGGGGCCTTTAACCCATTAAGGAAGACAAAGAAAAACAATGAAATCCTTTGAGTACAGTGCTTTGTCCACTTGTTTACAATGTCCTTTTTTTTTTTTTTTTTTTTAAAGAAATGGATTTAAAGATTGTGTTCAGAGAGTAAATGTTATATCCATTTAGTGATTACAGTATTATTTTGAACCTTTGAGGAGGGTTGCCAGCCTGGGTTTCTGAAAAACCAAATATGCCGGACAGGGTGTGGTCCCAGCAAGAAGAGGGAAGACCTGGCTTGCGACCCTGTCTTCCTGTGTCCTTCTGGCCTCACCCATGAAGTGCCCTATCCTGGAAGTATAAGATGTTAGCCAATTACTTAGATACCAAGACACCTCATCCACTCCTTCCCCAGTGGGTGGGGTTCTTCTGTAAAACTGTTTGCACATGGCCAGGGGAGGGAAATGGGACTCTTGTGTCCTGTGTCTGAGCCTTATGGAGTGCAGGACAGTGTATGTGAGGGCGTGTCCTGCTCCATTGAGATGGATGGCAAACCCCGTTGTTTTAAGTTATGTTTCTTTGATTTCTGTTAAATTAGTTCTAGGGATTTTGTTGTTGTTCGTTTTTAAAGAGAAACGTTCATAACTGGATAGCATTGCAGTGAAAGCAGCTTGGGATATTGGAGCTGATGCCAGCTGTTCATACTGCTCTTTCAAGACAGCCTCCCTTCAATGAATTGGCATTAGGGAACAAACAAGCCTTTACCATGACAAAAGAACAAAAGATCAACAACCTGATGAGATATGCCAGCCTTTGCAAGGCCGGTTAGTCACCAAGGACTAACCTATAAGTGGCTTTATGGACGCAGATAGAGAAGGCCTACGTGTAGCAACCACCTGCTCACAGCTGCTATTAACCCTATAATGACTGAAATGACCCCTCCACTCTATTTTTGTGTTGTTTTTGCACAGACTCCGGAAAAGTGAAGGCTGCCAATCCGAGTAGTACTCAAATGTGAGGAACTGCTGGTCTTGGATTTTTTTTCCATTAAATTCAGCTGATCATATTGATCAGTAGATAAACGTAAATAGCTTCAAATTTTAAAAAGTCAAATTGCAGTGTTTTTTCACTGTATCAACTGATGTCAGTGCTTTATTTAATAAATCTCTTCTGTATCATGGCATTTGTCTACTTGCTTATATATTACATTGTCAATTATGCATTTGTAATTTTACATGTAATATGCATCATTTGCCAGTTTTCTTATATAGGCTATGGACCTCATGTGCAGATAGAAAGAAATCTAGCTCTACCACAAGTTGCACAAATGTTATCTAAGCATTAAGTAATTGTAGAACATAGGACTGCTAATCTCCGTTCGCTCTGTGATGTCAAGTGCAGAATGTACAATTAACTGGTGATTTCCTCATACTTTTGATACTACTTGTACCTGTATGTCTTTTAGAAAGACATTGGTGGAGTCTGTATCCCTTTTGTATTTTTAATACAATAATTGTACATATTGGTTATATTTTTGTTGAAGATGGTAGAAATGTACTATGTTTATGCTTCTACATCCAGTTTGTACAAGCTGGAAAATAAATAAATATAACATAAAGCCTTGTCTACATCCTTAAAGAATCGTGCATGCTTTTTATTATTGAAGTGTAATAAGGTTCTTCAGTCTCACTATAGGAGCAAGTTCTCAGGAGGCCAAGGAGATTTTGCCCATTTAGCATAAAAACTGACCAATGGCCTATTCTTTTAAGTAGCTTTCTGTTGATTCAGAGAAATTAATTTCACAAACCCAGCTATGTTCAGAATTCAGTGTTTCTTGAGATACAGTGAAAAATGATGATGATGATCACTCTGTATTTACAGAGCTTTTGTCTCTTCTCAACCCTTTTCCAATAAAAAAAACTGTGGGACATAACATTTTAATTCCCAGTATACATACTGAGGACCTCAGAGAACTTAAACTGTCCTCCAAGATCATGACCACTAGGTTAAAGGTACAATTTAGCTAATGATTTCAGACTTCGAATGAGTACATAAAATATCATTGTTACATCTAAGTTCTATTGTTTGGTAAGTTGAATAATACTTCAACCTATCAGAAGGGCATTATACTTAAAAAGGTAAAAATCAGTTAAGCAGCAGCGAACCTATTTAAGCACACTAGAAATCAAGAACTCGTTTCTTATCCTCAAGCAGGCATAAATAAAAGCAGTATCCACCACTCACTGAGAAGACTCAGAAGTTGGAGTGGAAACATACGGGGGCACATGTGCAAAATATGAGAAAGTCTAAAAAAGAGTCTGGAGTTTAGTCCTGATACTAACGTGGCCACTGGCCAAACCTAAAAATCTTTCTGAGGCATTTGTGCTATCTTGGTGAGTACAATTCGAAACTCTTTGTGAAAATAATTGGAGAATTAAAACCAATTGCTTCAACCACACCTTCTTTTAAGAGATGAAGTATGGTGTATACATGTGTTATGTGTTTGCCTCCATCTTTTCACTATAAAACCCATTACTCAGGGGGCCTCGGGTGGCTAAGATGGTTAAGTGTCTGCCTGCAGCTCAGGTCGTGATCCCAGGGTCCTGGGATCGAGACCCATGTTGTGCTTCCTGCTCACCAGAGTGTCTGCTTACCCCTCAGCCTCTCTCCCCTGCTCATACTCTCTCTCTTAAATGAATAAATAAAATCTTAAAAAAAAAAAAAAAACCATTACTCAGGAATACTCTTATCAAAACAACCACCTATGCTTTATTTAATGCAAAGCTCTATTTAAATTTGTCACTCAAAAAGCTTAATTTTCTCAAATCTGGTTCAAAAAAAGTCTGATGTTAATAAGCTCTTCACCACTTTTTGTATTCTGCTAAAAATGTAGGAAAATGACAAATCGGCCACTGTGCCCATTATTAACACTTCGATGTTTTAGGTTACCTTTAAGTAGCTGAAGACTGGTCTCTACTTCAGGGCTTCAAGAAGTATTTGTTCCTCAGATGTCATTGATAGTACTGACAGATTTAATCTGTGTCATGTTAGCAACAGAATCTGGCCAAGTTTTAGGGATGTCATACAAAGGACTTTGTTGGCAAACATCTGATGCTCTATTACCTAATCCAAAAAGCCACACAGGCCCATACATCCCAGTTAAAGCCCTCCAAATATTCGCCTCAGCTTAAATCCGTTTTCATCTATTGGGAAGTATAGAGTTCATGCTCATTTATGCTTTAACCTATCTTATCTCCAGGTCACTGGTAATATCTCCCCAAATGTTCCTGAATGATTCAAGCTTCTGAGCATGCGTTTAGCAACGACACCTGTTAGGTCTGTGTACTGATGTATTTTTTTTTTTCAAGCTTTTATTTATTTATTTGACAGAGATCACAAGCAGGCAGAGAGGCAGGCAGAGAGAGAGGAGGAAGCAGGCTCCCTGCTGAGCAGAGAGTCCGATGCAGGGCTCGATCCCAGTTCCCTGAGATCATGACCTGAGCGGAAGGCAGCAGCTTAACCCACTGAGCCACCCAGGCACCCCTGTGAACTGATGTATTAACGCATTCCTGCACTCCTGTTTTTGTCACAGCAAAATAGGAAGCTCTCTGGGTCTTTGATTCCATGATATAATTCTTTTTTAAAAATACTTACTCAGAGGCACCTGGGTGGCTCAGTGGGTTGGGGCCTCTGCTTTCGGCTTGGGTCATGATCCCGGGGTCCTGGGACGGAGCCCCGCATCAGGCTCTCTGCTCTGCAGGGAGCCTGCTTCCTCCTCTCTCTCTTGCCTGCCTCTCTGCCTACTTGTGATTTCTGTCAAGTAAATAAAATATTTTTTAAAAAATTGCTTACTCAAAGAAAAAGTGAAGCAACTGAGGGTGAAATTGTCAATGGAGAGGGAAATGATTTTGTGAATATTCACTCAGTAACATCAAGGAGAATGTTGGAAAGGGTGATCATGCGATGGAAATGAGTAGGACAGGCTGCAGCCAACCTGACAGGATTTTGAAGAAATATTTTAAAGTGAATGAAAGCTTACCCCTCTGAAAGTAAGACAGAAATACTGACTGGAAGTGAAAAATAATTGCGAATTGCACTTTTTTTGACATTCACATTTCTTTGCAAGCACAATACAATTTCTATGTTTGAAATTACACTTATCGCCCAGTTAGTTTTACAATGCCATGACTGTGTAACAGGCAAATTTATAGAGGTGGTCAAAACATTGCATGCAAGATTAAAAGAATCTTAGAATAATCTTTATTTCATGGGCAATCAATAAGATCATAACAATTTTCATAACAGTTTATGGGAAAAATTGGGCTTCGAATATAATATCAAACTAAATTCAGAGTCAAATGACCAATTTTATAGAGGAGGGGAAATAATGAAGTAATTCTAGTACAGGGTCTTCAAAACCTCAGAAATAAAAGCTAGTTATATTCTATCAATAGTTTCATGAAATTTAAGGAACTTTATTAATAACATAAACTATATGGCCTAACACGGAGTAGCTGCCATGTAGTATGGTTTTAGGGAAACCAATGAAGTAATAGTATATCAGAATATTTGAGTTTTTCCTTAATTTATAAAGATTTATAATTTATATAAAAGTTTTTCAAATAAGACTATAAAACTGATAAAAGATCCAGTCTGTCACATGTAGCATTAAGATGAAAATATGTGCAGTGCCTCCAGATGTAAAGAGCTGATTGCTTCATATTGTGTACTTACTATGGTCAATGCACTTTTTTAGATGCTAGATATTTATAGATTTTAATAAAATGAACTGAGGTGCTTTTTAATTACAGTGTTTTTTGCAAGGTGTCTCCTATTTCTCAGGCCTTAGAGGGAAAACTTACTGAGTGAATCCTAAGATAATAAGTGAATATCTTATCAAGTAGTCTTGATTAGAGCAGAATGGAAGGAGATACCTGGCCCCAGAGCTAACGCATGTAGCCTGGCCAGCAATGTATAAGAGGGTCATGGCATAAGCACTGTGAAGAGCAGGGAAAGCAACAGCCAAACTGAACTCACCACATTCACTTGAGGGCATTTCTGGGTGAAGGAAAAAAAAAAAAACAAAACAAAAGCTGTACTCAAATCAGTATGCAGAAGCCAGGAGACAAGAAGTGATGAGCATGCAGAAATTGTGAATAAAAAGAGTCTCTGAAGTCAAGAAAGAGATTAATCAAAGACAGGAGTTGGGGGAAAGCTTAGCACAAGACATGCCTGTTACTTAGAAAGCAGCCAAATGATACGTCTTCAACATACCTGAATAGATTTCTGGTCTCAGCTCCCTGGCAGCCTGGCTCTGTGAATTGTTCTTATTTTTCCTGAAACCAGGATGAAAAGCATTCCTGTTCTTTGTGTTTCCCCTTCTGATAACTGTTCTTCTCAGCATCTAAAACAGTGCCTGGAACATTACAAAGGTTTTTAATAAATGAATCATCTTACCAAGCACCCCAAAGGGCCCAAATTACATCAAAACAAAGACTTAAAATTCCTAGTGTGAGCACTTAACATAAAGAAAGTGACAATGACAACGGTAAGGAAGCTGCGGGACATACTGATTTTTAAAACCAAGTCAAAAAGGATTTTTGTCCAGGGGACTCGAAGTTCCACTTTTTCCCCATCATTCCTTCTGTACTCACAAGGAAAGACTGGATGGGGTTGAGGAAGGGGTGTTCTACCCCACTTAGGTACTATTACTGGTGAGTTCTCATGGCTTTTTCACTACACTTTGCAAAACATATTTGATTCCTTCTTTTGTATCACTGCCTTGGCTTCAAATCTTTGAGGGCAGGCCACTATACCTAGCTAAACCATTTCTAGCACGATGTACCCTACGGTTATGCTTCAATGATAGAATTTGTGTGATCTTGGATCAGCTGGTTAGTTTTTTTATAGCACTTCAAAAGAACAAAGTATAAAAGAAACAAAAGAGCCAAGCAGAATGTGAATAAATAGAATGAAAAGAGCCAAACAGAGAATTTGAGTGGGTAAGAGGTTAGGCCACAGCCACACAAAATTATAATTACTGATTCTCATGAATAGCTAGGCCCAGAGAAGGAAGTTTACAATATGGAATTTCCGAGACTCACTTTTAAAAAGGGACTCCCCAGAGGACTAGCAGAAATGAAAACATAGTCTTGATTCTTTGAGTGTTTCTTCTCCCATGAACTTTCCTGACAAGGGAAGAGACTGGTGACTTGACATTCCTCTGTGTCTGTCAGGCAGGTCCTTCACTACCCAGAGGTGGGAACAGAAGTCCTTTGCTAAGATTCTTCATGAAGAGTCCTGGGACACGACCAAATCTAGGATTCAAGTCTCTGTTTAAAACATACACACACACACACACACACACACACACACACACAAACAAACAAACAAAAAATGTGAAATGAAGAGATGCCAAGGTTTCCTCTTACAATCTTACTAACATTCTTTTTTGGTCCAAACATTTGAATCTTGGAGTTGAACTGCTTGATTTTGATTTCTTAACTGTGTGCCTCTGGGAAAGAACCTGAATTCCTCACCTCAGTTTCCTCATATGTAAAATAGATAAAATAATGGTAACTACCTCAATGGTAACAGCAAAAGTAAAGTAAAATGTCATATACTAAACATTTTACACAGTGTGTGGCACATAGCAGGTAATCAAAAAAAGTTGGCTGTTAGATTTTCTAAAATGCAAAATATTTCCCCCTATAGCATGTATAACCTCTATATGTATTTGTAATTAAAGTATGCTTTTAAGCATACAATGTAATGCAATTAAGCAAAGTGTTTATCATTTCAGGAGGACGTAAATCACAGCCACACTGAGATATCACTGCATCTCCACTAGAATAGCGACCATCAACAAAACAGGAAATAACAAATGCTGGTGAAGCACTGTTGGTGGCAATGCAAAATGGTGCAGCCACTGTGGGAAGCAATATAAACAGTTCCTCAAGAAATTAAAAATAGGCGCGTTTGGGTGTCTCAGTTAGTTTAGCATCCAACTTTTGGTTTTGGCTCAAGTCATGATCTCAGGATCATGAGCTTGAGCCCTGTGTTGGGCTCCATGCTCAGCAGGGAGTCTGCCTGAGATTCTTTCTCTCCCTTCCCACCACATGCTCTTTCTCTCTTTCTAAAATAAATGAATACACCTTTAAAAAAAATAGAATTACCATATGATCCAGAAATTTCATTTCTGGGCATATACCCATAAAAGTTGAAAACAAGAACTAGAAGGGTTATTGGTACACTTGTGTTCACAGGCACATTATTTATAATAACCAAAAGATGGAAGCAAAACCTTAGTGTCTATTGACCAATGAGTGGACAAACAAAAGAAAGCATACACCCATAATGGAAGCCTTCAAAAGGAAGGTGATTCTGACACATGCTACAAAATGGCGGGACATTATGTTAACGCGAAATAAGCCAGTCACAAAGGAACGTATACTGTATGATTCCACTTATGTGAGGTATGCATATTAGAGCAGTCACATTCATGAAGACAGAAAGTAGGATGGTGGTGGTCAGGGGCTGAGGAATGGGGAGCTACCATTTAAAAGGTTCTGAGTTTCGATTTTGTGGATGAGAAGACGTCCGTGGATGGATAGTGATGATAATTTATGCCACTTAATGGCACACTTAAAAATGGTTAAGATGGCAAATTTTATGTGTATTTTACTACCATAAAATTTATTCTTAAAGTTTATCATTAGCCCACAGTAGTCTCATATACATGTGTGCCTCTACACTTCTTGCTCCTTAGAGCTATTTTCCAGAGATGGAAACAAAATTGTACAATTCTCTCTTTGAAAATATGAAATCAGGGGTAAGTTTCCCTTTAAAAGGCAAATCAGTTTCAATTAAAAGGATACTAGGAATCAAAACATTTGTAGCTAAATTAACCTTGCTTACTAACGTCCTATGTCCAACACATTGTATCGATGCTTTAGGAAAAGAGAATTTTACTATATATTTATGATGCAGGAAATTAAACAGAAAATGATTTGCTAACTAATCAGGTTGAGGGCAGATCATCAGGTAGGATTCAATATAACCTCTACTCTATTCTTTAACATTAGAAGTAGGGGTTCCAATTCTGGTAATGGAAGGATAGCTTTGGATTGGACTAAACCCTCTACTGATAACAATTATAATATTAGACAAAATATAAAAACAAACAATAGTTTGAATGCATTGGAGAGCAACCAAAAACAGTATTGGTAGGGACACCGTCCTCAAAGGAAGGAAAACACACCAGGTGAGCTCTACATTGAACTGACTATTCCCTTGAGGGGATCTTCCAGTCACATGGCCCATCTGGGACAGAGGTCAAAATCAGTGTACTAGGGTCAGGAAAATCAGAGTTCTGTCCTGAGAGGTTGAGAGAGTAACAGTTTCAGAGGAGAGAGTGTCAAATCTGCAAAACAATTCCCTCAAGTCCCTGGAGGACTCTAGGATTGTTCACATGCCAAGTGATGGTCCAAAGAACCCAGCAGAAAGCAGCTGCTGGGAGGCTAGAGAGCTAAACAGAGATTTCAGCCACTGTCTGAAATCTGGGGAGGTTGGAGTTAGAATAATCAACTTGCGCTTTCTACTGAAAACCCAAAAGGGCCATTACTAGGAGTAAAAATCATGTCCCCAAACATGGGTTTGGGGGTTTTGCCTTAGTCAGAGGGTTATGTCCTCTGACTAAGGCAAAACTAAAAGAGACTCATTCCAACAAAGCCTATAGCTAAGATCCTAGGATCAAAGTGATCTGTTTGTAATTTAATTACAAGAGAACACAATGCAATACTCTTCCGAGAAAAGTAACATAAATCCAGATTCTCTACATTATTATAGGATGTGAAGAGTAGAACTAAGTATGACTGTGTATGAAAAAACTCAGGAAAGTCATTAAGTAGTGGTAAAGGAGATGAAAGGAAAAGGGAAAGACAGAGAAGGGTAAGAAACAACAATCACACGGGAGAAATAAATAACATTTTCAAGAGAAGAAAATCTTCACAGTGGTTCATATCCATTTCAAATAACTCAAGATATATATATGTATTAACCATAATATGTGAAAAATATTACCACTTTATTGATATGATTATCATCATAATAAAGAAAAAAATGAATGAAAGAGACCGATTCTTCTTTTGGTTTTACTTCCTGGCATCCAATAGAAAGAATGAAAAGGATGTTTATATTCACTTTTCTTGGCAAAACAGTAATTACGGTCATTCATATTTGGATATATGGCAAACGTTTCCAAAACTGAAATGTACAGACATGGCACAGGGCAGAACTCTTGCGCAACAAAAACACCAGTCCTTTCCCATTATAATAATGGCACTGAGATTCTCCCATTAGTAATAGTTAATGTGGCTCATATTTTGGATACTTTCTGATAAGAGCAAAGGATTGTATCTTTCAATGTCAGATTTGGGTGGATACCAGATAAGCTCATTTAATTAGTTTAAGATTAAAGTACATAATTTTTCACATGAGAGCTGAATCCAGAGTTTCCCTGGTTTACTCTTAGAATGGTTTCCTTCTATGATTTCAAGGATCTTTTGAGGTCAGTGAAGAATGATCGAAATTTCAACAGCCATGTTTCCTTTACCTCCTATAGAGAATGAGATCCTTAGAGTTCCCCCAGATGAGGCCATCTTTATGGGAAGGGTGGGGTAGGCTAAGCATGTTCGCTTCATTTGAAATTTCAGTTGACCTGGTCAGCTCAGGAGGAAGCAAATTATTAGTGGCTTTATATAGATAACACTATTAAGAGACAAAACAGTAGTAAGTGCTTTCAATTTTTTCAAGACCCAGAAGGGAACCCAGAATTTATCGGCTTCGCACATTAAAAACCTTGAACTTTTGAGTTACTCTTTGAGCAAGGACTCGAAGTGAGACTTTCCTTTCCTCCCCTGGCTCTCCAGGAAGTTGCCCCTTTGCACTCCACATCAATCAAGGATTCCTGTGGGAGGTCATGTTAGGGCAGCAGAGTCTTTGAGGAACTAATTCTCGTGACAATGGAATGTCACCGCCTTCCTGACTCCAAATGCTGGGGAGGGTTCACTGTGTCTCCAAATCATGCATTGTCCACCCATACAGGAAGACTCCGCCCCATGGTGACAGCCACACTGAGGGGTTGAGTGAGTTTCAAGTTAGAGGTGTCAGTGAGCTTTAAGTGATTTTCAAACCACTTTCAGTATGTCTCTGAACAAAGTAAACAATATCTATTAGGACTGTGGTGCTTTTCTCTTCTCTGAATATTTTACTAACTTATATCTATCATAAAATATTTCCCCTCCTTTCCCTGTCCTCCCCTACGCCCTTCACCTCTACCTGCCCTGTCTTAGCAAGGCAGGGGCTTTCTCTGAGCATTCTGCTATCTTGACCCACACCTGCCTGAAAAGTGGTTCTCATTAGAGAAATTTTAAATGCATTCATCCACATCCTCAGGCTGCTTGTGAATCTTCCACTGCCAAATCTTGAGGATCTTTTAATGCACCCCTTACAACTTCCACCACCAAGCTTACTGGTGTTCCTTCTTGCCTGAGACTTCCTCTCATCAGACTCTGCACAAAAGCCCAGACAATGGGGGCACCTGGATGGCTCAGTCGGTTAAGTGTCTGCCTTCAGCTCAGGTCATAATTCCAGAGTCCTGGAATCAAGCCTCACTTCGGGGTCCCTGCTGAGCAGAGGGTCTGCTTCTCCCTCTCCCTCCTGCTCTGCCTACTTGTGCTACTCCCCTATCTCTCTGTCAAATAAATAAATAAAATCTTAAAAAATAAAAAAGCCCAATGTTCATTTCCATCTCATGAAAAAAAAATAAGCTTTTCTTCCTCCCCCTTTAAAAACATTAGTCAGAGGCAGTGAGCGTCACTATTTCACTAAGCTAATTAATTTCTTCCATCAGGCTGGGGTTTGTCTTCTGAGAAGCTCTTGGCAATGCAAGATGAACAGCAATGTGTTTGACAGGACATAAGAGGTGTGAAGGGAGAAGATGCGGGGTGTGTGTGTGTGTGTGTGTGTGTGAGCTCATGTGGGGAAGGATGGGTATAAATATGGTGGAGGAGGATAAGAAGACACATTAAATGGAAAAGAGGAAACAGTAAGTGCACATAGTGAGTACAGTTTTATAGTTTAAAACTTTTTTTTTTAATGTAGCCTAGCTATTTAAGCTGAGATGCCAAGAAACCTGAAGGCATTAAGAAAATATTCAAACCCTCTTTCAGACATTGCAAACCATTTTTCTTGGCTAATTTCTACATAACAACAAACTTTTATCTTTGAAAATAAACTGTAAGCATCATGAAGAGAGATTATTTCTCTTCCTGAGAACTCTTCCAGATATAAGAAGGTAAATGACTCAAAAGTTTTCATTCCTGCTTACTTTTCCAGTGGTGTGTGTATAAAAACCTATATATGAACGTCCTTCCAGAAGCTCTCTTCCAAGACAATAGATTGGTCTATATATGAGATAACACATACACACACATTTATACATATATGTATGTGTATATATTTTTTTTTTAATGTGACAAGAAGTCTGTGCATATCTTGGGCTTTTTTCCCTGGTAAGTGCAGAGCTAGTTCTCAGTTGCCAGAGAGTGCTCTGAAGCCAAGCTCCTTTCCACCCCAGGACGGCCTTCTGGCATCTCCTATTATAGCCCATGGACCTAATAAATTTCCCAAGATGTCCAATGGATGCACCTTAGTCCTGGTCAGGCTGGCTTCCTTCTATGACTGAAACGAGGTCTCCAAATCACCTCTTGGGAATGCGTGAGCCCCAAGAGGTGAATTCAAATACAAATATAGTAGCAACCTCCCATTCCTTATTTTATTCTTAAAAAATATCATTATGACAGGTCAAAGCATGATCAGGAATACAGAGCACACACTGCATGGACACTGGCCATAAGGGAGAGGTCTGTGTCTGTCCTGCCCTGTGGAGGAGCAGAGTGACACGTGGACAGGACATCAGGCAGGCTTACTGGTGAACATGCCAGATCCAAGTGGCTCTGGGGTGGCTGCAGGGAGGACAGGCAGTGCTCAGGATGAGAAAGCAAAGGTCTCTTGGGTTTATCCTGGATTACCTTCTTTCCTGTATGCTCCCTGAGTTAGTTTGTTAGGGCTGTCATAATGCTATGGAAAGGTAATTTCTCATAGTTCTGGAGACTGGAAGTCCAAGATCAATAGGCTTCTCCCGAGGCCTCTTTCCTTGGCTTACAGATGGCTGATTTCTTTCTTTCTTAAATAAAGATTTTATTTATTTGTCAGAGAGAGAGAGGGAGAGAGAGCGAGCACAGGCAAACAGAGAGGCAGGCAGAGGCAGAGGGAGAAGCAGGCTCCCCGCCGAGCAAGGAGCCCGATGTGGGACTCGATCCCAGGACGCTGGGATCATGACCTGAGCCGAAGGCAGTTGCTTAACCAACTGAGCCATCCAGGCATCCCCAGATGGCTGATTTCTTAATGAAATCTCCCATGGCCTTTTTGCCCTGAATATATATTCCTAGTGTGTCTCCTAAGTACAGTGGTCCTATTATTCCAGGTTTCACTCTTATGATCTCATTTAACCTTAATTATCCCTTTAAATTAGGAGTCGTATTGGATATTAGGGCGTTAACACGTGAATTTTGAGGGAACACAGTTCAATCCATAATAGGTAGTCACTGAGCCAGCAGGGGGCTAAGACCAAGATCTCAGATTCACAAAAGCAATATTCCTCATGCAGCTCAAAGGGACACCCAAAAAACTCCTCACCAGTGATGAACCTCCAGTGACTGTCTATATACATGCCATGAGTGAGATCACTTAAAGGTAACTTATGGCCCTGTCGGTCTCTCATAATAATCCTCAGTCCCCGTTTCCTCCTAGGATATGTTCTGCTGAGTCCAAGGTCTTACAGTTTTTAGTATCAAGTAACTTTTCCTAAGTAGCAGACTTTTTGCATACTTTGGGGGCAATTTTTTTCAGCAAAGGCACAGATGCGCACATTTTAACAATGTAAATCTGCAAGTGATAGTGAAGTTGGATGGTTGATAATAATCAGGGAAGTGTTCATCTCATGGCCCCGAACTAGAGGTGTGGCAGCTGTGTCCAAGCCGTGATTGGAAAGTCCAGCCTCTCCTATGGGAAATGCTGATGATGCAGAGCAGAGCGCTTGTAAAGGTCCAGAATAGACCGGAACAGCGGGAGATTTAGCCAGTTCTTTGGCCCTTAGATTGGGCATATGGTGAACTGGCACGGTCTGCCTGACACAGGATGTGGTTGGAAATATTATCAGGGCCGGGTTTGGGGTGTTGAGCCCAGGCCAAGGACTCAGGCAACATGATTAAGGAAAATGTCTCAAGAAATCCTAAGGAAAAAAAACAAAACAAAAAAAAACAAAAACCTCAAGTTAAAATTTTCAACTTATCAGAGTCTAATGACTGTAGCAATTTAAAACCAGGTGTTCTCAAAACACTCTCAAGAAGGTGTATGTGGGTCGAAACTTTATCAGCTTCATTATCATGGAAATAATGAATGAATGAACACATCATTTGCTTTCTTCTCTGTGTTGGCAGCTACACTGGTGGTGCAAAAGCAATGGTGGGTAAACTCTTGGTACCTTACCACGAACTCAAGCAGGGGCATCAAACTGAACTAGCCATCATCATTTTCATTGTCATATACTTCCGGAAAAAAAAAAAAAGAAAAAAAAAAAAAGAAGAGAAACACACCAATCCTCAATGAGGCAGTAAAAACTTTTAAGGTTCTATTAAATCTTGTCCCTTGAGTGCTCAACTCTCTAACATTCTTGATGAAGAAATGTAAATACCAATAAAGCACTTCTGCATACCAAGTACAATAATTGCCTCAGGAAAAAGCACTGTATTGTTGGCAATCATATCTCAATAAAGTGGTTTTTAAAAAAAGAAAATGCACTTTTTTGATTGAGTGTAAACTTAAGTAGCTGCTTTTTTTCATGGAATAATGGGAACATCATTTTTTCCAAAAGAGTGACTGTGATTACTTGAATTTGGGTATTTGGTGTTAATGGACTGCATGTTGTGTTGTATCCCTACAGAAATTCATATGTTGAAGCCCTACTTCCCCATCAGGTATTAGGAGACAGGGCCTTTGAGAAATATTAATATTAGGTGAGGTCACTATGGTGGAACCCTCATGCATGGCAATTAGTTCCCTTGGAAGAGTCACAAGCAAGTTGACTTCCTTTTTCTGTTCCTTTGCCATGCGAGGATATGAGAAGTCAGCAGTTTGCAACCCAGAAGAGGGCTTTCTCTCTCTGGGAACCTAACAATGATGGCACCCTGAGCTCAGACTTTCAGTCTCCAGGACTGTGGGAAATAAATTTCTGTTGTTTGTAAGCACCCAATCTATGGTAATTTGTTATAGCAGCCCAAACTGACTACTACATTTGGTAGACTTTTTCTTCAAAAATAAAAAAGTGAGCCCACCAGTTCAAGGAAAAATAACTGATGGTATTTATTGCCAATGATAAAATTCAAGCTTTCACATGAAAATTAAAATTTTGGAAAACCTGTATCTGCCATTGTACACTCAAAAATTTCCCAACAGTTAAAAACTTTTCTGATGAAACCAGTAGCGCTATCTTAGAGAATGTGATTTGTGGATATTACATAATGAAATGTGTCAACAAAAGAGGTGGAGAATCACTACCTTAAAATTTAGGTTGGGCTCCTGTTATCCAGACCATTTTGAGCTTTCCTTACTAAAACCAAACAGACATAAATCACATACATACACATTATAAATTAAAGAGTTTCTCTACTTGAAAATGATGAACGGCTAAGCTGTTAGGCTGAACTTTGAAAAGTGTTTGGGGATGTCCAGGGTCACTGAAAATAAAGTAAGAACTATTTATCTGTTAAAAATATAGATATGAAACTCCTGGAAAGGTTAGTCTATTTTTCTTATAGTTAATTCTAAGAGAAAGATCTAAAACATTTGTAATCTATATTCCATCTCAGCTTGAATATACAATAAAGAGAACAGTTTCTGGAGTCACATAGATCTTGGTTTGATATACAGATCTTCCTTTCAATTGTGTGACTTGGAGAAATTTACATCTCTGAGCTTCCAAAGTAGTCCTCAATGACCTCTGGTCTTTTATACCTTTTATACCCTGGTCTTTATACTCTTGTGCCCCTTCCACGATGGATATTGGTCTTTCTGACTGATAGAATATAGCAGAAGTCATGGTATGTAACTTTCGAGATAGGTTATAAAAGGATTCAACTACCATCTTGAGTTCTTGCTTCTTTTTTGGATCACAACTTTGAGAGAAAGCCATCTGCCGTGAGGTCACTCAAGCAGCCCATGGAGAGCCTGTGTGAAGAATGGAGGTACCAACAATCATATGGGTGAGCTTAGAACATGTTTCAGCCCCAGTCAAGCCTTGAGATGCTCGGTGCTCTGCTTGACAACTTGTCTGCAACATTATGAGAGCTGGTGAACTAGTACCATCCAGCTCAGTGGCTCCCAAATTCCCGACCACACAAACTCTTTGTTGTTTTAAGTTACTAGTTTTAGGGATAATTTATTAGCCAGCAATACTTTCTGTGCCCTTTCTGCACTGATGCTTAAAGGATATATTTTTCCCCCGTGAAAAGCTATAGTTTTGTTAGAATTAGAAATCTTGCACTGTCAGTTGTTGGCTACTACCTCATGCAAGCAGGGGGCACATTCAATAAACAGTTTCACATCTTTCCTAAAGAAAATTTTACTGAATTTCAGCATTTGTTTCAATTATTTTGGTTTTCCTCTTCAAAAGGTCGCCCATAATCCATGTTGGATCTTGTTTTGTTGACTTTCACAGCTACCACTTTCAATCAAATCTTTATCTCTTTCTTCATTTCCTTTTGATGTTTAAGTTTCCTTCTTTGCCATCTTCTATTTCTTTTAAAGCATGTTGTGTTGGCTTTGTTACTGTGTTTCATTTTCTGAGTTCTTTCACTTCTCATCTAAAGCTTTTTCTCTACTCATATATGAAATTTTAAAAAAAATTCTGATTTTTGATGCTGTATCACAGCTTATGATACTTTCCTTTATGTTACTTTAACATATTTCAAGATACTAGGTTACAGTTTTCATTCATTTTCTGAGTTGGATTTTTGGTATTATTTCGTAGTTTGTGAAGGATTTATTTATTTATTTATTTTTTGGTGAAGGATTTATTTTAATATACCCCCATTTTGTCTTTTTTTTCCTAATAACATTATCTTGGCTTGAAATTTGATAAATCCTTTTCTGCAATTGTTTTTTAAGTGAAATGAGTAATCCTGTCTTCTCAAGAGGAATGAATGAGCCAGGACAGTTTTTCTAACTTCACAACCCTAGATCTCTCTCTTTTGTTGTTTTTACAAAGTGATAAAAAATATAGCAGTAAAATTCCCGAGATTTTCCTCTTCGGGTCTTCTCCACCAATTTTATTTAAGTTTCCTCTCCTTTGTCTCTATCGTATCTGTCCTACTCAAACAGGATTCTACTTTCAGCGTTTTCTCCCTGGTGCAGGGCTCTGCCATAGAAAGCTGGCTTGGTTTGTTCCTTTCGAGAATTTTTTAGGCCCAAATCCCTGGACAGATCCTGCATCCTCAACTTCCTGAAACCCCACTGAAGTCATTGGCACAAGCAGGTTCTGCAACTATTCTCAGAATCATCCACCATCCTTTCCAGTGAGTCACTGAGAGTCGTTTAGTAGATTTCTGCATTTGGTTTTGTTCTCTTAGTTGCTCTGATTGCTTTAACAGGGAAATCCAGAGAGATTCAAAAACTGCATTGCCATTACTACCTAATTCGTAGAATGGTATGCTCTTGCTTTTCTTATGAACAAAATTTTCTTAGAAATGTTTTTTACAAACTTGTGTATTTGTTTAATCTTTTAGTTAGTCCAAAAAATGTGTTCCTGGGACACCTGGGTGGCTCAGTTGATTAAGTGCCTTCAGCTCAGGTCATGATCCCAGGGTCTTGGGATTGAGCCCCACTAGGGGCTCTCTGCTCAGCGGGGAGCCTGCTTCTTCCTCTGCCCTTCCCCCCACCTGTGCTCTCTCTACAAATAAATAACTAAAATCCTAAAAAAAAAAAAAATGTGCTCCTTATGCAAATTTTAAAGATAGAGAACGGAGAGAATAGTTTACTGCCACCCCTCTGTGCACCCATTTTCAGCACTTATTAACATAGAGCTAATCTTATTTCTTTTTTAGCCCTGTTTACTCCTGCTCCCTCAATAGATTATTCTGAAGCAAATTCAAAATACCATGTCTTTCAACATAAAATACTTTCATTTTAAAATTAATTTGAGGCTCATGGGTTAAAATTAATTTGAAATGCTAAATTTTATACACACACACACACACACACACATCAGGCTGAGATGATTTACAACTTCACAGAAGTTACAAGTACATAATGGATCCTTGTACATACAAGGACATAATCAAAATTAGTAAGAGGTCAATTCTTAGAGATTTCTTTCTTTCTTTCTTTCTTTTTCTAAAGATTTTACTTATTTATTTGACAGATGGAGATCTCAAGTAGGTGGACAGGCAAGGCAGGCAGAGGAAGAGAGAGAGAGAGAGAGAGAGGAGGAGGAAGCAGGCTTCCCAGTGAGCAAAGAGCCCAATGCGGAGCTCCATCCCAGGACCCTGGGACCATGACCTGAGCTGAAGGCAGAGGCTTTAACCCACTGAGCCCAGGCGCCCCAATTCTTAGAGATTTCTGAAAAGACAATACTAAAAACAATACTTAAAACCATCTACCGCCTGGGTGGCTCAGTTGGTTGGACGACTGCCTTCGGCTCAGGTCATGATCTTGGAGTCTGGGGATCGAGTCCCGCATCGGGCTCCCAGCTCCATGGGGAGTCTGCTTCTCCCTCTGACCTTCTCCTAGCTCATGCTCTCTCTCGCTGTCTCTCTCTCAAATAAATAAATAAAATCTTTAAAAAAAAAAAAAAAAAACCATCTACCCAGTTCTGTATGCCAGAAAATCTAAACGTAATCCTTAATTCCTCTTTCCCTTCCTCCGAAAGAACCAGCCCAAACTTCTATCCATTCAACATCTTCCATATCTTTATTCCCACAGCCAGTGTCTTAGTTCAGGACTTCTTTCTTCCTTTCCTGCAGTATGGTAACAGGTTTCTAATTATCTCTTGACCTCTAGTCTCACCCACTTCAATTGCTCCTCCAAAAACCACTAGCCAAGATCTTACATGTATATTGATTCATTTGGCTATTATGTTTAGAAGCACTTACTGGCCCCCTATCACTTAAAGAAAACATCTCTTTTGAAATAAACTAGGCTGCTCAGGATCCAGATCCTGTTTATTCCTCCAATCTCTCCACTTAACTTTGTCTATATAAACACCACTCCTGTTTCCTTCAGTGCTCTAAATCATTTTAGACAATTGTGTTTTCTTTCAAATGTGTTGTTCTATTTTTTTCCCACAGCCCTTCCCCCATACTGCCAGAAAATTCCGATTTACTTTCAAGCTTCAGCAATGTGTCCCCCAGCTTTGGGGGGAAAAATAGCTTTACAGAGTAAAATGACTGTATTTCATTCACAAAAAAAACTTTAGTATTTTGGACTTCCAATAACTTGCTCACATTTCTTATTTCATTTGTTCCTCAAAAATCTCTGTGAAAGGGGCGCCTGGGTGGCTCAGTGGGTTAAAGCCTCTGCCTTCGGCTCAGGTCATGATCCCAGGGTCCTGGGATCGAGCCCCGCATAGGGCTGTCTGCTCAGTAGGGAGCCTGCTTCCCTTCCTCTCTCTGCCTGCCTCTCTGCCTACTTGTGATCTCTCTCTCTCTGTCAAATAAATAAATAAAATCTTAAAAAAAAATCTCTGTGAAATATATGAGGCAGGTATTGGTTCCTATGGAGGAATAAAGTGGGTAGGGGTAGAGTCAGTAGGTGGTAGAGGTAAGAGAAGGCCCTGGAAAACCCCAACAGGCAGCATTCCTGATCCTACTCTCCCCACACCCCCAGCACTGCAGCAAGCAAATCTGCCTTGGTTTCACATATATCACTTTCAGAATGCACAGCCCGGGATGTCATTCATTATGCGGATTTTTGACCTTTTTTCTTTCTTTCTTTCTTTTTTTTTTTTTTAAGCTGTCATGACCAGTAATTCTAAACAATAGGCAACTGAAAAAGCTTTCCATTGGAAGAAAGTTAGTTCTTTCCTTACCTTCTTCACTCACAAATGCACCCAGGTCAAAAGTTTAGGGAAGCTTGGTTTGAAATGGTATCCATGTTTTCTTATGGTAATTTTTGACTTCTAAATACTGAAGTGATTTAGAGTAAAATCCTGCTGGTCCAGTTAGAGGTCATGGGAATGCCTTCAACTGAGTATAAAGAATTGGTTTTAAACTACCAGTTACCCAAAGGCTTATAGAAAGCAAGGTTAGAGAAGCAGTTTATGACCTTTACCTACACTTGAACTGGAAGGGTAATCTACATTTCCAAAGACACTAAGAATTTCTATTTGAATTTCTGCCGTAACACTTGGAAAGACTAATCCTTCTGTTCTAAAAGATGAGAGAATGTAGGTGAGAGGTTAAGAGCAAACAACACTGCCAATAAAACTAACAATCAACTAGAAAATAGCCTCAAGAATTTTCCATTTTTCCAGATGCAGTATTTAACTCTCTCTTTCTTTGGTTTACATTTGGTAAACAAACATTTAGAAACCCAAGTGTTCTAACACTTGCTGTCCTACTCCAGCTACCAGACTGGCTAAAATAGAAAGATTTTTTATTGTAAATTGCTTTTCTCCAGGATGTGGGAACAACTTCTGATTTTCAATAAATGCTTTTCATTAAAGATATATGAGTAATAAAAGTATTTTCAAAATCCTGACTTCTTAAGTTTTACTTTTTAGTTTTAAACTGCAGTTGATGTGTTCCCTTCAAAGGCTTTACTGGATATAACATGTCAAAAGTAAACTGATCAATGTGGACAAATAATAATAATGCCACAGTTTATTCATACCTGTAGCTCCTCCCATTGAATAATGTAATCTTAAGAAAATAATTAGATAAAGCTGGCTTTTTTTTTTTAAATGAAATTTAAGAAATTTGGATATTTAGGAATTGAAAATTAATTAAAACAGCAATTTAATCCCTCATTTATGTTTGAGAATGCTGAAAATTAGTCTTCCTTTTAAAAAAAAAGAAAAAAGAAAAAAAAGTGTGTTAGAAGAGACCTCTAGTGTTTATAGTAGCTTACTGCAGTTTTATTTTTAAAAATCTGTAGATGGGAAGATGGAATAAATGTACTTTCCCTATTCCTTACGCTAAAGTACAACTAAAACCTCTGACATTATATAGAAAACAAACATAAGATGACCCTGAAAGGTGGAGAGAAGAAGGCAGACTAACTAGAGACCTCAGGACCAGAGGTAAGGTGTTCACTGGGTTTCGTTTTTGCCTTATGTATCTCAGACTTGGAGCTAAATGTTGGCAACCCAGAAATGTCAGTGAATGGAAAGCAAACAAAACAAGCCAGCTCTCTAGCAAACGAACTAAGAAATGGGCAACTAGCAAGACAGAAAACTGTTAGGTAATAACTGTTCTGCTCCAGCGAAACAGCACAGAAAAAACTGTAGCCTCATCCCACCCATGCCCACAAAGGTTGAGATGGAAAGTCTACTGTTCCCAGACTGTAATAGCAGTAGCACCAATTTCCCCTTAAAACTTCTACTGGGCCAGTGACAAAGAAAGCTGACCAGAGAGCTAGGATTTTCATCCCTCCCAGGCAGTATCACTCAACACCATATAGATTTTCATACATATGCAGAAGCAATAGAGATAATGAAGTGCCTTTGCCCCTCCTTGCTGGGTTTCAGAGGAGACATACTGAAGAGTCAGGACTTTTAATTCCACCCAGCAATAATGAGGCCAATCCACTCCCATAATGTCAGTCAATGCCATGAGCAGAGCAATAACAAACACCTAGACCCCTCCCAGTCCAATGGTAGCTGAGTGTGAAGCAGGAACTCCTACTCCCATCTCACAGTAATGATTAGCTCCTCCCTCCAGATGTCAATTAAGGCCAAGTGGGAACCTGAAATTCTTTTTTTTTTTTTTAAGATTTTATTTACTTATTTGACAGAGAGAGATCACAAGTAGGCAGAGAGGCAGGCAGAGAGAGGAAGGGAAGCAGGCTCCCTACTGAGCAGACAGCCCTATGCGGGGCTCGATCCCAGGACCCTGGGATCATGACCTGAGCTTAAGGCAGAGGCTTTAACCCACTGAGCCACCCAGGTGCCCCGGGAACCTGAAATTCTGTACTACCAGGCAGTAATTAGGCAGTATCACAGTATACCTCCCACTTCTGTTTTCCTTTCCTAGAAGAAACTAGCTAAAACAAGATTTAAATAAAACCCAAAATCTCATTATATAATGTCTAGGTTTTGACAGAAAATCATTCATACCAAGAAACAGGGAGATCTCAAACTAAACAAAAAGACTAAAACTAAACAAACAAAAAATAGATATAATATTAAGATGACAACAATACTAGAATCATCTAATAAAGTTCTTAAAGAATTCATCATTTAAATGATTCAGAAACATTACAAATGTGCTTGAAACAAATAAGAAGTAGAAAATATCAATGAAGAAATGGAAAATATAAAAAGAGAAATGCAAAGGTCAGAACTGAAAAGCATAATAACAGCAACAAAAAGACTCAATAGATAAGCTCAATAGCAGAATAGAGGAGATAGAGGAAAGAAACAGTGTATTTGAAGATAGAACAATAGAAATTACCCAATCTGGGAAGAAGGGAAGATGGTGGCAGAGTAGGAGGACCCTAAGCTCACCTGGTCCCACGAATACAACTAGGTAACAGTCAAATCATCCTAAGTACCCCAGAAATTGACTTGAAGACTGGCAGACTCCACAACTAAAGATAGATAGGCTGTTCAAAGAAGGTAGGAGGGCAGAGATGAAATTTGGGAGAGAAATGGATCATGGCCATTGTGCTGGGGAGGGAGATGTGGTCTTGGAGGAGGGTGAGAGATTAGCTTATAGGGGATTGCATAGGGAAAATGAATCCCCATAGCAACTGACTTGGAATGTGAGAGGGGTCAAATTTCATGAGTTTTTATAACCAGTGGGGCTTAAAGCCTGGAGTTCTAAAGGTCAGCAGGCTTGGCTCAAGGAGAGCCCAGAAGCATTTGGGGCTGCTCTTGGAGAAAAGGCAGGACAAACAACCCAAAAACCTACAGTGGGAACAGCAATCTAAAGAGTGTATGGGGTATACAGTGCAGAGGTTATTTGTTCATCCCAGAGAGGTAGCATTCATGGAGAGACTCCTCCAGGAATAAAGGAACCAGCAGGTGCCATTTCTTTCTCCTGGCCCTCACCATAAGCTCAGCATCACCACTTCCTACATAACTTGCTTACACAAAGTCCCTAGTGCTTCAGGGGAACTGTACTCCCAAGTCATGTTTGCCTTAGTCCCAGTGCAGTGGACACCTTACCCCAGCAGACCAGTCCAAACCCCTGCCAACACTGTGTCTTCGACATGGGAGTTTTGTGAAGCCCAAGTTCTAGCAATAATGATGATAGGTCTCATTTCACAAGCAGACCAGAGCAGACCTACCTAATACATGCCACATTCAGGTCAGGGACCAAACATTGCCCATAAAAGGGTAAAGAGAAGTTCTGCAGACAATTGGCTTGAAGGATAAAACAGCCAGACAAAATAGCAGAGGACACGTAGTACACACTGGAGACACTCCCAGAAGAGCCAGGCCCTTGGGAACAGGGGACACTACACAGCAGGACACCACAGGACCACTATTTCATAAGGCCATTACCCTTAAGAATAGGAGATGTAGCTGACTTTCCTAACACAGAGAATAGGCATAGAGACTTAGATAAAATGAGAAGACAGAGAAATTTGTACCAGATGAAAGAATAGGAAAAAGCCACGGCCAGAGACCTAAGTAAAACAAATATAAGGCAACATGCCTGATGGAGTATTTAAAACAGTAATCATAAGGATACTCATTGGACTTAAGAGTGGAAGACTTTAGTGAAACCCTTAACACAGTGATAGAAAAGAATCAGAGATGAAGAGTGCAATAAACAAGATTAGAAATACTCTTGATACAATCAACAGCAGGCTGGAAAAAGCAGAAAAGCAGAGGAATGAATTAATGACCTAGAAGACAGAGTAATGGAAAGTAACCAAGATGAACAAAAGAGAGAAGGAATTATGCAAAATAAGAGTAGACTTAGGAAACTCTGTGACTCCATCAAATATAATAACATTTGCATTATAAGAGTCTTAGAAGAAGAGAGAGAAAAGGGGGGGGCAGAAAACTTGTTTGAAGAGATTATATCTTCCCTAAAATGCAGAAGGAAAGAGGTATCCAGGAGACAGGGAAAACCCCCAACAAAATCAATAAATCAGATCCACATAAATACATATTATAATTAAAATGGCAAAATAGGGGCACCTGAGTCGCTTAGTTGGTTAAGTGTCTGACTTTGGCTTGTGTTATGGTCTCAGGGTCCTGGGATTAAACCCTACATTGGGCTCTCCACTCATCCACGAGTCTACTTCTCCCTCTCCCTTTCCCTCTGTGAACTCTCCCACTTTCTTTCTTTCTCTCGCTCTCTCTCAGATAAATAAAATCTTTTTTTTTAAATGGAAAAATATAGTAAAAATAAATTTAAAAGCAGCCAGATAAAAGAAGACAGTTACATACATTAGAAACACCATAAGGCTACCACAAAAGAAAGTCAGACAAGAAAAGATCAGAGAGTTGCACTTGGGTGGCTCAGTTAAGTGACTGCTTTCAGCTCAGGTCATAATCCTGGAGTCCTAGGATCAAGTCCCATATGGGGATACTTGCTCCGTGGGGAATCTGCTTCTCCCTCTGGCCCTCCCCCCTTCTCGTGCTCTCTCTGTCTCACTCTCTCAAATAAATAAATTTTCCAAAAATCTTAAAAAAAGAGAAAGGATCAGAGAAAATTTTCAGGAATAACTAAAAATCAGGTAATAAAAAGGTGATAAATACATATCTATCAATAATTAATTTGAATGTAAATGGACTAAATTTTCCAATTAAACTACATATAGTGACAGAACGGGTAAAAAACAAGACCCATCTATATGCTGCTTACAAGAGACTGATTTTAGACTTAAAGTTGCTTGGAGATCGAAAGTGAGATGGAGAAATATTTATCATGCAAATGGATGTTAAAAGAAAGCCAGAGTAGCAATACTTAAATTATACAAAATAGACATTAAAACAAATACTGTAACAAGAGACAAAAAAAGATACTATATGGGGGTGTGGGTGGCTCAGTTGGTTAAGAGACTGCCTTCAGCTTGGGTCATGATCCTGGAGTCCTGGGACTAAGTCCCATATGGGGCTCCCTTTTTGGTGGGAAGTCTGCTTCTGCCCCGACCCTCCCCTCTCTCATACTCTCTCTCTCTCTCAAATAAATAAATAAATAAGTAAATCTTAAAAAAAAAAAGATACTATATAATAATGAGGCAGACAATCCATCAAGAAGATATAACAACTGCAAATATTTATGTACCCATCATGGAAGCACCCAAATACATAAAGCTGTTAATAACAAACATAAAGGGGACACCTGGGTAACTCACGTTGGTTAAGCATTTGCCTTTGGCTCAGGTAATGATCCCAGGGTCCTGGGATCAAGTGCCACATCGGGCTCCCTGCTCAGTGGGGAGACTGCTTCTCCCTCTCCTCCCTGCTTGTATTCTCTCTCATTATCTCTGTTGCTATCTCTCTTTCAAATAAATAAAATCTTAAAAAAAAAAAAAAAAGGAGGGGTACCTGGGTGGTGCAGTCAGTTAAGCATCCGACTCTTGGTTTCAGCTCAGGTCATGATCACAGAGTTTTGAGAACAAGCCCTGGGTCACACTCCATGTTCCATGCAGAGTCTGCTTGGGATTCTCTCTCCCTCTCTCTCTTCCCCTTCCACTCATGTTCTCTGTCCCAAAATAAATAAATTAATCTTTTAAAAAATAACAGACAAGGGGGGGGGGCGCCTGGGTGGCTCAGTGGGTTAAAGCCTCTGCCTTCGGCTTGGGTCATGATCTCAGGGTCCTGGGATTGAGCCCCACATCGGGGGTCTCTGCTCAGCAGGGAGCCTGCTTCCCCCTATCTCTCTGCCTGCCTCTCTGCCTACTTGTGATCACTCTGTCAAATAAATAAATAAAATCTTTAAAAATAAAATAAAATAGCAGACAAGGAACTAATCAATAATAATACAAAAATAGGAGGGGAGTGTAACACCCCATTTATATCAATAGACAGATCATCTAAGCAGAAAATAAGCAAGGAAACAATGGCTTTGAGTGACACACTGGACCAGATGGATTTAACAGACATATTCAGAACATTCTATCCTAAAACAGCAGAATACACATTCTCATGAGGTGCACGTGGAACACCCCCAGAACTGGTCACATATTAGGCCACAAGACAAGCCTCAACAAATTCAAAAAGATCAAAGTCATACCATACATCTTTTCTGCCCACAATGCTATGAAACTAGAAATCAATCACAAGAAAAAAATCTGGAAAGACCACAAATACATGGAGGTTAAATATGCGACTAAACAATAATGGACAACCAGAAAATAAAAGAAATAAAAATATATGTGGAAACAAAATAAAATGAAAACATAATGGTTCAAAACCTTTGGGATGCAACAAAAGCAGTTCTAAAAAATTTAATGCTACCTCAAGAAGCAAGAAAAATCTTGAATAAAGAAGCTAGAAACAGAACAACAAAACCCAACAGAAGGAAGGAAATAATAAATAATAGAACAGAAATAAATGATATAGAAACTAAAAAAGAGTAGAACAGATCAAGGAAAGCCAGAGCTGGCTCTTCGAAAAATCAATTAAATCGGTAAAATTCTAGCCAGATTTACCAAGAAAAAAAGGAGAAAGGACTCAAATAAGTAAAATAAAATAAGTAAAAAAGACTCAAATAAATAAAATCACAAATGAGAGAGCAGAAATAACAACAAACACCACAGAAATACAAATAATTATAAGAGAATATTATGAAAAACTATATGCCACCAAAATGGACAACCTAGAAGGAATAGGTTAAGTTCCTAGAAACATATAACTTGCCAAAGCTGAAACAGGAAGGATTAGAAAATCTAGTGGACCAATTACCAGCAAAGAAATTGACTCAGTGGGGCGCCTGGGTGGCTCAGTGGGTTAAAGCCTCTGTCTTTGGCTCAGGTCATGATCTCAGGGTCCTGGGATGGAGCCCCATGTCGGGCTCTCTGCTCAGCGGGGAGCCTGCCTCCCTTCCTCTCTTTCTGCCTACTTGTGATCTCTATCTGTCAAATAAATAAAATCTTTAAAAAAAAGAAGAAAGAAAAGAAAAGAAAAGAAATTGACTCAGTAATAAACAACAACAACAACAACAACAACACCCCCAAAACTCCCAAAAAACAAAAGTCCAGGAGCAGATGGGTTCATAGGCAAATTCTACCAAACATTTAACGAAGACTTAATACCTATTCTTCTCAAACTATTTCAAAAAAATAGAAGAGGAAGGAAAACTTCCAAATCTATCCTATGAGACCAGCCTCACCCTATACTAAAACCAGATAGATACCACACAAAAAAAGAGAACTATAGGCCATTATCGATGATGAACATACATGCAAAAATCCTCATCAAAATACTGGCAAATCCAATCCAATAATACATTAAAAAAAACCATTCACCATCATCAAGTGGGATTTATTCCTGGGCCACAAGAATGATTCAATATTCACAAATTAATCAAGTTGATGTATCACATCAATAAGAGCATAAGAACCAAATGATCGTTTCAGTAGATGCAGAGAAAGTGTGATAAAGCACAACATCCTTTCATAATAAAAACCTTCAAAAAGTAGGTTTAGAGAGAACATACCTCAACATAATAAAGGCCATATATGAAAAACCCACAGATAACACAATCCTTAATGGGTAAAAATTGAGAGATTTTCCCCTAAGGTCAGGAATGAGACAAGGATGTCCATTATCACCACTTTTATTGAACATAGTACTAGAAGTCCATTCTCACAGCAAAAAGAGATAAAAGAAATCCAAATCAGTAAGGAATATATAAAACTTTGATAGCTTGCAGAAGACATGAGATAGAAAACCTGAAAGATTCCGCCAAGAAACTGGTGGAACTGATAAATGAATTCAGCAAAGTGGCAGAATACAAAATTAATCTACAGAAATATGTTGTATTTCAAAAAAAAAAAAGATCTGTTGCATTTCTTTCTTTTTTTTTTTTAAGATTTATTTTTTTGTTTCAGAGAGAGAGAGAGATAAAGAGAGCATAGAGGGAGAAGAATGAAGTAGACTCTCCACTGAGCAGGGAGCCTGATGTGGGGCTTGATCCCAAAACCCTGAGATCATGACCTGAGCTGAAGGCAGACGTTTAACCAACTGAGCCACCCAGGTACCCCAAATCTGTTGTATTTCTATACACCAATAATGAAGCAGCAGAAAAAAAAATTAAGAAAACAATCCCATTTATTATTGCACTCAAAACAATAAGATACCTAGGAATAAATCTAACAAAAGATGTGAAAGACCTGTACTCTGAAAACTATAAAACACTGATTAAAGAAATTCAAGATGACACAAAGAAATGGATGCTCATGGGTTGGGAGAACAAATACTGTTAAAATGTCTACACTACCTAAAGCAATCTACACATTTAATGCAATCCATATAAAAATAAAAACAGCATTTTTCACAGTGCTAGAATAAACAATACTAAAATTTATATAGAACCACAGAAGACTGCAGAGAGCCAAAGCAACCTTGAAAAAGGAAAAAGAAATGACATCTTAATTACAAAGAAAATATAATTTGAATAACAAATAGTGGAAGAAGAAAATTTGTCACATTTGAAAAGAAGGAATGATGGAAAGAGTAAGTATTTTGTAAGTGCAGAACATTTTCTTTCTCTTCCTGGATTTCCTAACTTATGTTTGAGTTGAAGCAAAAATTATAATACTGCTAAATATAGTTTTTAACATATGTAGGAGAAATATTTAAGCCAATTGTTATTAATGGGAGAGAGGAAAGGTCATAATGAAAGATAAAGTTTTTATATTTCTCTCAAACTGGTGAAATGGGTAAAACGTTGACACCAGGAGACAGCACAAGTTATGTATATATTATGTACCACCTAAATTAGTAAAAAAAACCTATATAAAAACATACACTCAGAAACACTGCAGATAAATCAAAATAGAATACTAAAATATGTTCAAGTAACCAGCAGGTAGGCAGGAAAAAGAAAACAGAGATGAGAAAAACAGAGAACAGAAATAAAATGGAAGGCTTAAACTCTAACACTCCAGTAATTACATTAAATATAAATGGCCTAAATACACCAATTAAAAGATAAAGATTGGCACTATGCATTAAAAATGTATGATCTATATTTTATTTAAAAATCTACAATCCCTCCTATATGCTCTCCATAAGAAACTCACTTTAAACATAACAATGCAGGCAAGTTGAAAGGAGAAAGATGGAATAAATTATATCATGTAAACATTAATCAAAAGAAAGCAGTAATACCTATATAAATATTGGGTAAACAGATTTCAGAGCAAAAAAAGTTGGTCAGAGACAGAGAAAGATATTACCTAATGATAAGATGATCGATCCATCAAGAACAGTCTTTTATTTATACTGTTTTTTACTTAAAACAACCCTGAATGAGTATATACCACACAGCAGACCTTTAACATACATGAAGAAAAAACTGGTAGAACTGAAAGAAAAAACTGACAAATCCAGAATGATAGTTGGAGTTTACAACACTCCTCTCTCAACAAGTAGATAGAATAAGTAGGCTGAAATTCAACGACAGTATAAAAGTATAACAGTGTAAAAGCACTGAACAACCTAAACCAACAGGAGGTAGTCAACATTTATAGAGCAGCCCACCCAACAACAGAATACACATTCTTTTAAATACCTATGGAACATATACCAATATAGACCATATCCTAAATTAAAAATCAAACTTTACCATATTAACAGAAAACAATAAGAAATTTGCATGATCATTTTAATAAATGCAGAAAAGCATTTGACAAAATGTGAAATTTTGTTAACCCAGGTGTTAACCTATTTATGATAAAAACTCTCAGAATAATAGTAAGAAACATGAAAGTCCTCACCTTGACAGGTGGGGATACTCACCACTCTACTAACAGGGATGGCAGCAAGTCCTTACCTTGACAAAGAGAAGGAAACACATATGCTTTCAGAGCTGGATCAAATATTAAATAAGAAAGCTTATTTAAAATGATTTAAAATGTTAAATAACTTCAAAAACTGGCCTTTCAAAAAGTGGCCATTTAAAAAAAAATACCTCTTTCATCTACCCATAATTAGTAATGGTCCTGAAACCCATTATTAAGCTTGTAACAGTTACAGATTTAGGAATACCAAACCACTGGCCAACTATATGTCTGTCAAATGGTAAATTTTTTTTTTTTTAAGATTTTTATATTTTATTTATTTGAGAGAGAGAGACAGTGAGAGAGAGCATGAGCGAGGAGAAGGTCAGAGGGAGAAGCAGACTCCCCATGGAGCTGGGAGCCCGATGTGGGACTCGATCCCGGGACTCCAGGATCACGCCCTGAGCCGGAGGCAGTCGTTTAACCAACTGCGCCACCCAGGCGTCCCTCAAATGGTAAATTAAATTAAAATGCTCACTCTGGACATAAGCTCTGTGCACGTTAGCCTATCTTTCAGGAAAGGCAGTCTTTTACTTATTTACAGGAGACTCAGTTACTGTCATTTTCCAGTCTAAATAACACTTTTTGTGAACCCAGAATGTACAACATCATGTGTTTCACAGCTTATAGAAATTTTTCTATGCCATGAATACACTAAAATTACTTTAGCAGACATTATCCTTGTCCCAGATCCATGCGTTTCTGTAACCTATGTGAGAGTGGACACAGATGGCAATAACTGATATATATCGAGCCTTTTTTGTGTGCTAGTCACTGTTCAAGCATGTCACCTTTAGTGACAACATGATCTGTCAGGACCCTATAAGGTAGATTTCCTCGCCATTGTTTTAGGTTAAGAAACAGGAATAGGAGGTAAGCCACTTGCTGCAGTTGTAGTTAGAAAGTTGTAGAGATAGAATATCTGACCCAGCCAGGCCAGCTCCAGAGCCTGTGGTCTTAACCATTACTCTGGAAATGATTAAACAGTAGACATTTGAATTGCTGTGTCCAGAAAGGTCATATAATTGCCTTGAAATTGCCTTGGCATCCATGATTTCTGAGAAATAGGGAATGCTTTTTTGTTCAGACTGAGTTTGGAAGTTATTTTTCTTTATAAAGAGCAGACAACTCTAAAACACCCGGATAGCTTTTCCTTATCCTGATGTGAGTCACACACACTTGAACAAGATGTAAACAGCCAAAGAGTGCTGAACTGCAAGTGCTGGAAGTTGTAGAAACAAAAGGGACAAGCTTCAGTGCTGTGTAATATTCCTTGCCTCTTTCCCCCATTTGCCTATCTCTGGCTTCAGAAGATTTTGGTTTTCCTCTGCAAAGAATCCCCTATCCCTTGCCATGTTTGGATTGCTTCAACTTGGATGAGTTTCCTACTCTTTAGTGTTGCTGTCAGTAGAACTGGACTGCTGAGTAGCAGAAAGAAAGGGTAACAACTTACTCAGAAGGCTAAATCTCCAAATACAATACAGAAATTGTGGAGAGAAAAGAACTAGGGAGGTTCAAAAGACATAGCCAGGAGCTCAAAGGAGAGCTTTAGGTTGATGAGGGGATTGTGAGTAGTTAGAAAGAGGGAGAGAAATAAAGAGTAAAATGAGACATTTGAGAAGGTTTTTGTGAATTTAAAATGAGAAGTCTTTCAATATTATTTAGTAATATGCAAGAAAAGATTACAGTCTCTGTTAAAACTTACCTTGCTTCTTGAATGGGATGTCTATGAATGCAAGTCTGAGCAGAAACCTGGCCTCAAAGTCTCTTGTTTTATTAGAGTTTCATACGCTTTGATAGACAAGGAGTACTCCCAGAGGCAGATAGGTAGTTGAAGGAATGGCACAGAATGTGTTAAAGGAATAAATTTTTCAGAATAACTGAGATGATAAAAATAAAGACTTTGGCATTTAAAATTCTGTCTTCATATAACTGTAAACTAAAACTTGTTTCTAAAATTAGAAATAAACAAAAGAACTCAAAAACAAGAAAGAGAAGATATTAACTCAGAAAAGAGTAAAACACTTTAAACTGTGTTATGAGTTTACCAGTTCCTAGGAAGAACTGGCATTTCAAAATCTCAGAGTTGTTTATTGTTCATCCTTATGTGGTTGAGTTAATTACAAAAATGTATATAATTTTCATTTTGTAATGCACGTTTAGTACTTCTGTTAACTTTTCAGTTGTTTACATAATGTCTTGATCTAAATGACCCCTTTTTTTTATTCCCACAGTTGGTCTCAATGGGCAGTGTGATCCCTACTAAAACCTGCAATAACAATTCTGGCACTCAAGATGGGAAAAATCAGGTAAGCAGCGCCCTCTGCAGGTTGGTTTCTTGATTCAGCATACACTTGTCTAATTATATTTACTACCTGTTAAAATCATTTAGCAAAGAAACTGAGAAATATTAGGATTATAATTTTATAACAGGAATAACTGATAGCAATATGAAAAATGCATAAACTGTGGTTCTGCACATTCCTTTATCTGTGTAATCTTTGTTTTCTATTTTTCTAGTTCATCTTTTCTAAATAGGAGAAAAATGAAAAAAAAATAGGAGAAAAATGAAAATCAGACTGAGAATATATATCCACTCTTGGATGGACGGAGAATATACTATCTAGAAACCAGTTCCTAACTTCAAGAATCCAAGGACTAGTTTGTTAAAATAAACTTTAAAAGCCTTTAAAAGCCATGAAATTGAGAACTTTATTGGTCCCTTTTTACTTCATTTGGTTAGGAGAGTTTTCAAAATTAAGAACTTTTGATTCTGTTACTCTTATTCTGTGTCTTCCTGGAAATGAGAGTATAGTGCTCTAAATATCATGTTTTCATTGTTGTCATTTAACCTTTTAGACAATTGAATTACTTATTTTCTTTTAAATTTCCCCAGGGTTAGTAGATCTGAGTATGGGTTCAGATTTTTGTGATGTGGTTTTACAATCCTGGAGTATTTGGTCATTTTAGAAAGAAAATAGTCCTTTCATGATTCAGCCCTAGGCATGAGAAAAGATAATTTCTCCCCTGACTCCTGTGCTATCTGAGACTCCACAAACAACTAATTAACACTGTAGCTCAAGGACAAAAAATAAGGATCTGGCTTTAAGAAAACAATGGTAATTTTGCCTTCAGAGACTGTCTGAGTATACTATTAGATGTTCCATGGGAAAGGTGCCACTTGGGTTCAACACAGGTGTAGTGGACATGTTAATTTTGTTTGACCATTATCCATTTCCCCTTCCTCTAATAATTGCACTTTTTTTTTTTTTTTGTGAGTAAAGGAGTCCATCCCTCTCTTTTATGTGGCCTAGATCATATGCTTACACCCTAGGTTTCAAGAAGGGTATATGACTTTAGCCTGGCCAATCAGAACAACATGTCATATCAGTGAGAGGAATTGGGGGAGGGAAGTGCTTGTGATCTCAGCGGGGTCAAGTCCCTTACTGGGACTTTTGCTGGAACTTTGGGGAAAGATACAGAGTCTTCGCCTACAGTGCTAAATTGATTGATTGGAAACCTGGCACATCTGGTAGCCTTTTTAAAAAAATATTTAAATACTTAGAAGTATTAGCCTTTGCCTGAGAAAAAGCCAGCCCAGAAGCTAATCAAAGAGATGGAGCAAGTAAATTCCTGAAGATGTTACTGAGTACTTGCTTCCCTCTGTGTCTGAGCCCATCCATACTCTGGGACTTGTCAGTTTTGTGTGCCAATAATAATAATAACTACTACTATTATTAATATTTTAAGCCAACTTAAGCTGGCAACTGAAAGAGTTCTGATTAACACAATTAGTTTCCTATGAATTAGTACTAATGAAGATGACAAGGAATGAGATATTATAAGGAGATCTTGTGGTCCTAGAGGAGAGTGGGAAAATCACAGTTATAGGACAGAACTTCAAAATAGCTATTAAAATTGTGCAGGCTGCCAGACAGAAAATTTGGTTTTATCAATTGGCCCATATTATAATGTATAATATAAGACCCTGGTTTTCTTTTCTTTTCCTTTTCTTTTTTTTTTTTTAGAAGTGCAAACTGATACACATTGTTCAAAATGAATAAAAGCCATATGTATTAGGCTGAATACCAGTCTCCCAAAGATATCTACTTCCTAACACCCGGAACCTGTGAATGTTACATTATATGACAAAAAGGACTTTACTGAGATAATTAAAGATCTTGAGATGGGGAGATTATACTGGATTATCTGGGTGGGCTCTAAATGTAATCACAAAGGTACATAATGATGAGAGAGCTGCAAGAAGCTCAAAAAAGGAAAAAAGATGATGTGAAGATGGAAGCAGACTTTGGAGTGATGTGGCTATGAACCAAGGATGCCAGGGCAACCTCTGGAGGCTGGAAGAGGCAAGGAACAAATTCTTCCTTGGACCTGCCAGAGCAACCAGCCCTGTCGATGTGAGATGGATTTAATTTAACTTAATTTAATTATTTTTTAAAGATTTTATCTATTTAACACAGAAAGAGAGAAAGAGAAGGAGAGAGAGAGAGAGAGAGAGAGAGAGCACCAGAAGGGGCAAAAGGAGAGGAAGAAGCAGACTCTCCACTGAGCAGGGAGCCTGATGCAGAGCTTGATCCCAGGACCCCAGGATCGTGACCCGAGCCAAAGGCAAACACTTAATTGACTGAGCCACCCATGTACCCCTGTAAGATGAATTTTAGCCTTCTGATTCCCAAACTATAACAGAATAAGTTTGTGTTGTCTATGCCACTAAACCTGTAGTAATTTGTCACAGCAGCAATAGGAAACTAATACATATGTTAAGTTAAATGGACCTTTTTGACCTCATATAGAAAAATATTTTGCCTCTTGAACCACAAGCAGCCTTAAGAGAGAAAAAGATCTCCAAATATACCTGCGCCTTATTCTATGAGCCAATTAAAAGATCACTGCTAATTAGAGGGAAAGATGGGGATTTCACAATAAATTGGATTACTTAAGAAAATCATCAGGTTCAGATAATACAGCGCTCATGACTGCAACACCTAATTACCCAAGAGAAAGCACGTTAGGAGGCCTTCAAAGGAAGGTGGGATGATTCCTAGCTGATCTGAAACAGGGAGAGAAAAGAAGTTAAAGTTCCCCTCAAGAGATAGTGTGTCATTTGGGAAAGTATTTCCGGTCAGTTGAAATATCTTTTTATAGCTGGGAAAAACTTGGGAAATCAACATGTGAGCCACAGAAAAAGGTTTCTTCTGTTTATTTACTTTGGCTTTTTGAAATGTTCTTGGACTTGAGCATATGTTTGACTCCAGGGAAAACAAGCCTAAGGACAATTAAATATGTACCAAGCGGACTCTGCTAGAAGCTAGCATTGCCTACTGCTGCACTTGAGAGAGGCCTCGAGAGGGAGCAGAAAAGAAGATAGATGAGCCACTCAGGCCCATATTCCCAAAAGCAGGTCCTATCTCTTGCATCTTTGTGCAGCAGGTGAACACACCTGAAACCTCTCCAAAAAGAGTGCAAAGTAGGCTTTCACCTCGACTTCAAGTTAGATACCATGTCCATCTTCATTCTGTGCCACTTTGATCAAAGGAACAAAACCTGAGCATATACAGGTAAAGACTCAGAGGAAGCCCACCATCAGAATTTAGGCCTGCAAGTGACCTTTACGCAGGTTTCTCTTTGTTTTAAATTCTCCTGGAGGAAAAAAAAAGGACTGACCAAGTTAGCCTAAGCACGATAACTCTTGGACAAATTTAGGGACATCATTCTCTCCCTAAACACCCAATCTGTAGACTAGCAGTGGCAGAGCCTCCCTCTCAGGCAAGAAGCCCAAGGGAACCAACCTTGCGCATGGAAGGAAGGCGTTATGGTTTTTGGTATTTAACTTTCTGGATTCACTTAGATTCTTCCAGGGCTGGTGATGGTGGTAGGTACAGGAGTGAGACATGTTTTTGTGTGTGCTGTGGAGGGGTGGGGTGAGGTGGGTTAGAGAGGACATCATACTAGAAGATGAACAAAACTTAGGTTTACGACTAGCAGCTGCAAGGAGTGGACCGGTAGACCAGGGCTCCAAGTTGGCAAATCAATATTTCTCCATAAAAATAGCTAGTATTTCCTGGGTATTTTCTCTCAATGAGAAACAGTCTTTTGCATGCTTTACATATGTTAACCTACACAACAACCCTGTGATGGGAGTGCTAGAGTTATTTCCATGTAATAACCAGGAAACTGAATGCACAGGGGTTCCAAAACACCTAGCCAGTAAATGGGGGAACCAGGATTGCACTCAGGCCATCTTGATCTAGAGAGCCACAAGGAGAAAAATGGGAGAGGAATAAAACAGGTCACTCAAAACTAGAAATGATGCTTCTGATGAAGGAAGAGTCTGCATGCTGAGATGTTTTCATTCCTGTGGGCATGTGCTTCCTTGAATGGAAGACAGAGGCAGGCCAGGGTGATTCAGGCCCCGCCCAGGCAGCCCGCTCTCTGGATGGGATGCTTCCTGCCAGCACCCAAAGGTGCAGAGGTGGTGGGGAGGGGATATGGAGTTGGGAGATGGTAGAGATGCTAGGCTAAAACTCAGGACAGGACTCTAAAGTCTCTTTCTGCCTGAAATGGGGTTGTTTGATTTCCTGGGGGCATGTGCTTCTGTTTGCAGTCAGACCAATTTGAATTAATTTAGCAAGTGTCAATAGTTTCCCTCTGAACTGTGTCAAATGCTATTCTAAAATTAGACTAGTGAAATCTTCTCACAGACTTTTTTTTTTTTTAAACAAGATTGAGATAACGTTTCACACAAAGATGGCACTGCATGAGGCAGCCCTTTTTAATCACAGGGAAATTTCCCCTGAGGATTTTGACACCTCTTCCACACCATGGGGATCTGCTGGTGGGATGTGTGCGCTGGGGGAGGTTTTTTTTTTTTTTTTTTTTACTAGACATAGCTGACCTACCACTCACCCTCTCAGCCTATACCCTTCAGAACTGGTGCTGAACACTGGTTTCACCTTGTCTTTGAGAATAACTAGTGGGCACTTCCATACTTCTACACTTTTGAGAAATAGTTTGGAGTAAAGTGAAGTCTTTGGAGATATCACCATTATTACTATTTGCTGTGAACATGAATTTGCAAGGCAGGGAAGCCAACTGAGGAGACAGCTTTGCACCTGCCTAAGTGTGGGCTGGGAGCTTGTGATCCAGTCCTACACCTTTGAAAGAACATGGGTGGGGAAAGAGATACTGAAGAAGGATTTATTTCAGAGTCATGTAAGTCATTTATATGCATGACTTGGGGTTTGGGGGGTAAGCACGGGAGACCTAGATGGGAGACCAAGGGCCATGTACGTCAGCATGGGAAAAGGTCATTCAGTCTAGGTTGGTGTGCATGGAGACATGCACCCCGCAGAGGAAGGACGAGTGCTTGGGGACAGTTCAACACTTGGGCACTGACAGTCACTGTGAATCGGTCTGCCAGCCAAGGGCCATCAGTCCACAGAGAGCCCATCTTTTTAAGGTCTCTGAAAACAAAGCAGGGACAGTGAGTCCCTCATCCATCCTCTCTGACTTCCCTCTTCCTTTCCTACCCCACCCTCTCTCCTTCCTGCCCTACCCTCTTCTCTTTTCCTGCCTTCTCTGCACTCCTTTTGTCTGCTCTGTTGATTTAGTTTCCTTTTTACCATGCTCCCAGTTTCCTTTTGTTAAGAGGCATTGATTCCACTATTCTGTAGTGTTTTTCTCAAGAAAAATACTGTTTGGTTCAAAGTAACAAATCCTGCTCAGTTCCCCACCACCTCCCACGTTAACCTCCTATTTTTTACTCTTCATGGCTGGCAACAAGTCTAGGTCAGGAATGTAGAGGGCTCTGATGACTCTTCAAGCCTGAACCCCACCTACAGCAGGACTAAAGGGAGAGCCACAGTGATCCAAGGACTCTGATAATCCACTACCCTCCACCCATCATCTTTCCTTTTCTTCACTATAAATTGTCTAGAGACCAACCCCTGAAAGGGATTGCAATGAGAACTGATTATCTACATCCCCACAGGAGACCATGAGAACAAATCCCTCCAGCACTTACAACCCTGCTTGCCTTAGTCACCTCCAAAAGTCTAAGTCTTCAAGGTCATCCTTTATATTCTCATTCATTCCCACAATCATCCAGGACATTTTCTCATGGACTCATGTTCCCACCCCTTCCTGACCCCTAGCCATTCCCCTGGCCTGGAACTCAGAGACTGTCATCACAATATTTCCTGTCTTCAATCCCATCTGTGAACATATCTCTTTCACCTTCTTGCTCTAACTTTAAGCTGATACAGTAGCTATTATCCACATGTAGCCACTGAGTACTTGAATGTGGTTAATCTAAACTGAGATTGTGTTGTCAGTTCGAAATACATACTGGATTTTGAAGAATCTTGTGAAAAAAAAAAAAGAATTTAAAGTATCTTGAAGGCTATTCAGGCAAGAATAGGAATTTGTGTTGACAGTTCTTTTAGCACATCAAAAATGTACTACTTCCTTCTGGCTTCCGTGGTTTTTCATGATATTATTTTCACTATTATTGGGTTAAATATATTAAAATTATGTGAATCCAGTTCTTTTTCTTTTTTCTTTTTTTCCCTTTCTTTCTTTCCTTCTTCTTCTTCTTCTTTTTTTTTTTTTTAGAGAGATTGAGAGAGAGAGAGAGAGAGAGGGAGGAGAGGAAGCAAGCACGAGGAAGGGAGCAGAGAGGGGAGAGAGAATCTCCAAAAGACAATTCACTGAGCACAGAGCCCAACTCGAGGCCTGATCTCACAACCCTAAGAACATGACCTGAGCCAAAATCAGGAGTCAGGTGCTTAGCTGACTGAGCCACCCAGGGACCCCAATTCTTTTTACTTTTTAAAAAATGATTAGTAGAAGATTTAAATGACATATGTAGTTTACATTGTATTGTAGGACAGTACTGCTCAGACCTGATTGTCCCTGGAAGACCCAGCCTCTTCAGAGACATCTCAAATGGTGGCTAATCCTTTTCTGATGCTCAGACTAGGTATAAAGGTGGGGCAGGTAGTTCCTGGCTCCTCATTGCTCTTTCCAAACCATTGTTTATCCTCTTTCCTAACATATTCAAGACCTCTTGAAGCACATGAGCTTGGATTAGATCTGTATCTACCCTTCACACTGCAATTATCTACCATTCTCGTTTACTCTTTTCCCCTTAGTGAAGATATGGTTCACTGTCATTCTCCCCAGCGTGACTCTGGTCATTATTCTGATAACTGGTATCTTCATAGATAATCCATCCACATCTTGACCTCCCTGTTCCTTGATGTCCTTACTTATAACACTTTGCCCTCCATCTCCCCAAGACCCCCTTTTTATGATATCTTTGTCACTGCCTGTAATTTCACAATCTCCAAAATCTTAATTCCAAACATACTACTCTTTGAATGTTGCCTCTTATATTCATAGCTTATTTCCTTTGACTCCACTTCCAATTAATTGAGTCTACCACCTTTTGCTTATCTAGCTTAGAATCTATGGTTCATCATTGTAATTACTCCCTTGAATATACCTTTAAGTCCTTTATATCCTACTTCATTCTTGTGCTTTCTGGAAAATCTCTTCACATGATTTGACCCAGCTGTCCCTAATAGCCGAGACAACTGAACGAGTCTTACTGAATTTGTGAGGCCAAACATCAAGTGGTCCCCAGCACTGCCTGTCAGTCTTGTAGATAGATATCCCTTAGCAATTTACTCTCTCTCTTTCCTCAAACTCCTGCACTGAAATGATACTGCTGCTGAGGTCTTGCTTTCTATTGTAACTGAGAACACAAAGGCAATCAAAAGAAAATCGCTACTTCTTCCCATTACCAAACCAATCTGCCATATATGCAACTGCATATATATTCTCTGTTTTCCTTTCATGTATGACGGGGGACATTCTCTTGCTCTTATCTAAAGCGGATTTCTTTACTGTGACACCATATCCCATCCTCTCACCTACCGAAGCACTAAATTCCTGCAATTCACCTTCCTCTGTCTTTTTTCCTCCTCTCTCCTGGAGCACTGTCATCAGACCTGTCTCTCCTGAACCACTTCCATCAGACATTCAAGCCCACCGGTCCATAGCTGCTGTCGATGTTAGCCGCTGTGCCCCGGAGCCTCTTCTAATGTTAACTCACAGTCATTTAGCAGCATTTGATCTGGTTGCTTATTCCCTCTTGTAACAGTGTTCACTAGGCTTCCAGCGCTCCTTTTCTTTTCCCTCCTTGGTTGCTCCCTCTCAGCCTCCATTGCTGACCCCTCTTCCTCCTCTTTCTCACCTTTAAATGTTGGCGTGTCTGCAGTACATAGACTCTTGTTTTCTTTTTTCACACTTCCTTTCTTCTAGACAACATCATACAGTTCTATGGTTTAAAAGACATTTATATGCTGAAAACTTCCAAATTTACCTCCCCAGCCTGCGAATGAATCTCTCTGGATCTCTAAATTCAGAAATCCAACTGCCCATTCTAAGCCTCTATTTGAATTCTAATAGAAATCTTGATTATTACATATCTAACACCAAACTCCATTTTCTTTCCCAAATAGAGTAAATGCCATCATCATTTACCCCAAAATTGGAATGAACTCCTTTATTTCTCTCATGACTTACATACTATCCGTCATCACACCTGGCAGACTCTAGCTTCACAATACATTCTATCTCCCTATCTAGTCCAAGTCATTAATTCTCCCCTGTAATAATCTCCTCGTTTTTGTTCTTACTTCCTTCTCATATTCTCTACACAACTCCCAGATTGATCCTACTGAAATACAACCAGGTCATGTAATGATCTACTTAGAAACCTATAATGAAGGGGCGCCTGGGTGGCTCAGTGGGTTAAAGCCTCTGCCTTCGGCTCAGGTCATGATCCCAGGGTTCTGGGATCAGGCCCCGCATCGGGCTCTCTGCTCAGCAAGGAGCCTGCTTCCTCCTCCCTCTCTCTCTGCCTGCCTCTCTGCCTACTTGTGATCTCTGTCAAAATAAAATAAATAAAATCTTTAAAAAAAAAAGAAACCTATAATGACTTATTAGCTAGCTTTTGTGATGGTTAGTTTTTTTTTTAAACAGCTTTATTGAGATATAATTTATATGCTCACAGTTCACCCATATATAGTGTATAATTCAAGTTTTTCATATATTCACAGAATTGTACAACCATCGCCAAAATCAATTTGAGAACATTTTCATCACCTCAACCACCCCACCCCACCCCTTAACCCTTAGTTACTTTCCGATTTCCCCCTCAATTCCGCCGCCTAGCTCCTGGCCACCCTAAACTGCTTTCTGTCTCTGGATTTGCCTATTCTGGAGATTTCATATAAATGGGATCATATGCTCTGTGGTTTTGTGACTGGTTACTCTCTCACCATAATGCTTTCAAAGTTCATCGATATTGTGGCATATATCAATACTTCACTGCTATTTATTTGTGCAAAATATTCCATTATATGGGTATATTGCATTAAGTTTACCTATTTGTCTGTTTATGAACATTTGGATTCTTCCCACTTGTTGACTATCATGACTGTTACTAGGAATATTCGTTTACACATTTCTATGTAAATATAGTTTTTATTTCTCTTAGGTACCTATTTGGAATTGCTGGGTCATATAGTAATTTGGTGTTAAACTTTTTGAGGAACTGCCAAACTGTTTTCCAAAGTGGTGGAATGCAGCAGTTTAAGTTCCCAGCAACAGCATATGAGGGTTCCTTGTGATGGTTAATTTTACGTGTCAACTGGGTTATGGATTCCCAGACATCTGGTCAAACTGCATCCCACACAGCATTGCTGCTGATCCAGAAGCTCATTTCACAGCAAATGAAGTCTGACAATGGGCCCATGCTTATGGAATTCACTAACATTATCATGTTCCCCACTGTTCTGAAACAGCTAGCTTGACAGAAAGGTGTACTGGTCTTTTGAAGACTTAGTTACAATGACAGCTAGGTGGCATTGCCTTATAAGCCTAGGGCAAGGTTCTCCCGAAGGCTGTACATGTTCTAAATCAGCATCCAATATATGGTGTTGCTTCTTCTATAGCTACGATTCATGGGTCCAAGAATCAAAGAATGAAAAATGAGAGTAGCATCCCTCACTATCATTCTTAGTGACCCACTTGCAAAATTTTTACTTCTTGCTCCCTTATGTTCTTAGTGCTAGAGGTCTAGACTAGAGGTCTTAGTGCTAAAGGTCAAGAAACACAATAATTCCATTGAATTGGAAACTAAGACTGCATCCTGGCCACTTTGGATTCCTCATGCCTATGAACCAACAGGCAAAAAATAAAATAAAATAAAATAAATAAAAATAAATAAAGTCACTGAATTGGCTAGGGTGATTATTCTGACAACCAAAGGGAAATGGACAACAAGAATAGAGTATGTACGGAAGAGTATGTCTAGAAAACAGGAGCTCCCCTAGGGCATCTTTCACTATCAACATTCCCTGCGATTAAGGTCAATGGAAAGCTACAACAACCCAATCCAGGCAGAACACTAATGGTCCCGACCCTTCAGGAATGAAGGTCTGGGTTACCTGACCATGTAAAGAACCATGATCCGCTGAGGTATGTAAAGGCAAAGAGAATATGAAATGGGTAGTAAAAGAAAATAGTTATATATACCAGCTACAATCATGTGACCAGTTATAGAAGTGAGGACTATAATTTTCATAAGTATTCCCTCTTTGTTTTGTTAAAAATGTTAGTGTGTGTGTGCAGATATAGATATATACATTAAGCAAATATCTTTATTTTCTTCCATTATTCCCTTGTCATGTAACATAATAAGTATTAACTTCATATCATAGTATTTAAGTATTGTTAACTTTACTTCATGGTATTTAAGTTACGGGAGATCAAGGAGATAAGTAAACATCATTCAAATACTCTACTGTCTCTCCCTTTCCCCTCTGCCTATATATGCTTTATTTTTTTTCCCAAAACATACCAACCTATAATAAAGTTTAGTTTGTAAATTATGTACAGTAAGAGATTAATAAAACAGAACAATTATAATGTACTGTAATAAGTTATGTGAATGTGGCTTCTCACTCTCAAAATATCTTAATGCACTGGACTCACCCATATTCTTGTAAAGTGAGATGAAAAAACGCCTGTGTGAGGAGATGAAGTGAGCTGAATGACAAGAAGCTACTACCGACCTTTTGACAATATGTCAGAAGAGGGATCATCTGCTTGTAGGGTAGCTGATCATGGGTAACTGGAACCACAGAAGGCAAAACCCTGGAAAGGGGGAGACTACTATACGTAAATATGTAGTCTCATGATAACTATACCATATCTATCTATAGTTATCTCCTATTGGTACTGCTTCTCTGGAAAACCTTGACTAATACACTTACAATAAAATGAAATTCTCCTCCATGGACTAAAAACTCTCCATGATCAGACTATCCCATATTTCTTTGACTTCTATCTTCTTTCCCTTGCTCACTCTGCTCCCACCACATTGACCTTCTTATTTTTTAGAACATGCTAAGGGCTTTCCCACTTCCAGGCCCTTGTACTTGCTCTTCCCTCAGCTCAGAATGCACTTTTCTCATATATTTTTAGTGCTTTGTTTTTTATTTTCTTGTGGTCTTTATTGAACAGTACCCCCTCAAAGACATTTCCTAACCAATGTATCCTGAATAACACCCAGTATCATTCTATCTATCTGTTTGTTTTCTTCTTCTTAGCACTTATCACTCCCTTACATGACATTATTTTTTTACATTTGTGTATTTTCTACTAGCATGTAATTCCCACAGAAGAAAAACTTTGTTTTTCCCTTTCCCTTCACCAAAGTGATCCCTTTCAGGCAAGTTTTAAATTTTTGGCAACAGATATTGCTCATGAAAGCTGTAGAAGGAAAAGATCAATTTTTTTAAAATTTCAAATAACTTTTACAGTAAATCCAATTCAAGCATTTTATAGGAATCACTGCTTCACAACAACACATTTTTAAAAAGCTAATTAAACACTATTAGATGTTATATAATTTCTTGGGGATTACTACCCCCAACCTACTCCCTTTTAATTTACTAAACTGATTATATTATATTTTTGAGCAATTTCCTTAATAAGCCACTTTAATTGATGACCCCAAAGTGAGTTCTCTATAATTACCAGGCTAACTGCAAAAGAAGCATGAAAAAATTTACCATTCTTAGAACATAACTATGCTCAAAGAAGACATCCCTCTGTTTTCCTCGTAACTTTTTCATTTATCTTTAGTTTGAATCCTGGATCACTCATTTTGTATTGTGGAAGAGTCACAGACTCTTCCATTAATGACCATGAACCTGAGTCTTGGATCTGCCATTGAAGTGCCATGTGATCTGGGCCAGGTGTTAGACACATCTGAGATTCAATTTCCTCATCCCTAAAAACAGATTAACAATAATATCTGGGCACCTGGGTGGCTCAGTCAGTTAAACATCCAACTCTTAATTTGGGCTCAGATCATGATCTCAGGTCATGATCTTAGAGTCAGGAGCTCAAGACCCATGGAGGGCTCTGCACTCAGCGAGTAGTCTGCCTGTCTCTTGTCCCTTTGCCTGTACCCCACTCATTCTCTCTCTCTCTCTCCAATAAATAAATAAAATGAATCTTTCAAAAAAGATTAACAACACTATCTACTTCACAAGGATTGTAGGATGATTGCCTGGCATTACATGTAGGAAAACTGAGAAAGCCCAAGGCAGTACAGAAATGTTTGCTGTTACTGATACGTGTCTGGGACATAGTAGGAACACAATATATTTTCTTAATGATGAATGAATGAAGTCATATTGGTTTTGTTCCCTTTGAGGACATGTAGGTGACAGCTGTGCTGATTTAAGGTGGGATTAACGGAGGATAGATACTGGGCTATTTTACTGAAGGACTTTTATCCTTTGTCTATTTTCACTGCTGTTCAATCCCACAGTGACATTTTAAATTATTCAGAGCTAAACCCGAGGTGAGGAGAGATATTTATTTTGCAGAAGACCTGTAAATTATCTAGGTAACAAAGAAAGAACAAAATGAAATACATACACACACACACATACATATGCACACATGTATATACTTACATGCACATATGTTTACATATGATTCAACTTTAATCTCTATTTTTACTGGTTTAAAATATATATACGTTATACATTAAATCTA